>NC_056737.1:205638026-205938026 GCF_019279795.1 Protopterus annectens | reverse complement strand
GAATATTGCTAGTTTAACAGGGTTTGTCTGTACATGCTACTTCTGAATGGGTGTTAGTCTGACAAAGTTCTGTCTCTGCATTACAGAGGTGGGGGCCTACAGATTTACATATGGTGTGTGGCAATATGTCACAGGACAGGACATGTGGAGACAGTCAACCAACATGGGGGACATATCCCCAGATTTGTGAACAGATTCTATGTCATCAGTGCTGTTATACACATGGTGGATTGATAGATTGACAGGGTTTGTGTGAACATGCATTTAGTGTGTGATGTCACAACTCACAGTGATCTGTCTCTGACATACCTCTTCACTGGCACACTGTCCACTGACTGGCCACATGTCTGCCTGTCATGTTTTGTGTGTTCACCAAACAGTTGGTGTCCTTGGTAAATCAGTTGTGGACTCTGGGGAATGCAGTCAGTAAATACTCACATCTATTGGTATTACCAGCATCATATTCCTCATAAAGGATGTTACAACAAACCCAGTGACATCTGCAACTGTCTCAATGTATGACAGCAGTATGTCCAATCTACCCCTGTATTTGTGCCTCTGTTCCCACCTAGTGATTTAGGGGTTGATGCCAAGCTTAGTGAATGGGGAATGCTATCCAAGGCTTTGGCCAGATCAGTGTAGGCTATGTGTGTCTCCTTGCCTTCATCCACAGCTCAGGTGACTAACTGCAAGAGGTTAACCAGGTTGAATAAGCAGGTATGATCTACCCTTCACAAAGGTAAACTGTGTGGGATCCTGAGTCTGCAGATTCCCATATCCCTGTTTATTAGGTGCATGATGATGTATTCCATAGCTTCACATAACAGACTTGTCTGGCAGTTGGGGTGGTATTTCCCAGGGTCTGTAGTTACACCTCGTTTGTGGTGAGGAGTGACTGTAAGCAGTGCACAATTCAGTAGGGACAAAGCCTGAGGTGAGGCTGTGCTTGAACATAGCACACAGGTAAGGTACCAGGTCACTCTGTAGTTCATGTAGAACATAGCTAGGGATATTCTCAGGTCCCATAGAAGATGTATTCTTGGCCTTGGACAGTGGTGTTGTAACCTGTGCAGCAGTAATACTGGGTGTCTGGCAGTGTACTGGTATTGTGATTGGCCCTTTGCAGGGGTAATGTTTGCACTCAAGATGCCAGCCAGTATATTGGCATTATTTGTTGGCTCAGTCTGGGAGGTACCATTGTCTAGTAGCTCAGAACATTTCTTGGTATAGCCATGGAGATTCTTTACATAACTGTATGAAGTCTTGTGGTTGTCTTTACTATGTGCTCCAAGTCTGTTCTCACAGCTAACTTTGTAGTATTTCATGAGGGATCTCAAACTATTCATTGAGGCTGAAAAGCGTTTATTTCCTGTCTTGAGACTTCACCTTATTCCATATCGGTTCCCTCCTTCTGTTGTACAGTTTCTTTATGGGAGGGTACCACCAGATCAGCTTCCTTTTTTGGAGGTGAGGGTCCTGGTTGTATTGGGTAAGGCAGTATCCATGCATTTGTGTATGTGTTCATGGTGCATTGTTGTTTTATTCAGCTGTCATACAACTAGTCTCCATTTGCATGGCTGCCATGAGGTTAGCCACCTCTGATTTTATGAGGCCATAGTTAGTTTTGGAAGGGCTTTTCATGGTGGTTACCTGTGCAGTGGGGGTAGGATGGCTGTGGATTTCCAAAGGTGATTGCTTTGTGTTCAGATATGACAAGGGAGGTGTTGACTATTGGTGTAGAGCAACAGTCACCCATGTTAGGAAGGACCAGGTCGATGTGATGGGCATGTGCATCGGTACATGAGTAGCTTTCTTACTTAATGGTGGGGTAGTTCAAGTCATCCAGTATGATAGTGTTAGGTTGGACACTAATATTCTCTAGGGCGTTTATGGACATGGAGTGTGAGTCTTGGGACATGTATGGGGACCTATCGCAGGCTACAAGCTGAACCACAGTCTTACCCAATGTCAGCTACGCTTGCAGGATCTGTAATGCATAATGTTGGTCTACCACTCTGGAGGTGTGTGCATCCTTTATGTATATGAAAATACCACTAGCTTTGGAGCTTCAGTCCATGTTCTGCAGCCAAAAGTTGTGGAATTAATTATAGGCTGGTACAGCAAGGGTGCTTCCTGTTGCCTTTATCCAGGTCTCTCTTACAGCACAGCTGACATTGTTCCCCATTTTAAGGAATACTTCCAGTGAGTGAGTTTCCAGATTTATAATTCCAGTGTGCAGCAGCATGACCCTCTGATTGCATGTCTTTGTAGCTGTCATATATTTCTGTATATTTATGTATACATATATTTATACATATATGTATATATATATATATATATATATATATATATATATATATATATATATATATATATATATATATATATATATATATATACACACGCATATATGTGGATATGAATGTGGATGTATCTCTCTGTCTCTGTATATATATATATATATATATATATATATATATATATATATACACACACACATATTTATATGTAGCACGTATATATTTGTCCACATATATGCATCTCCATACATATATACATGTATATATAGACTACCCGACTGATTCTACAGACTCCTTTCCCTGCTGTTGGATGACTGTATTAACTGATATATTTCAGATGTCATCACTATTTTGTAGGGCTCAGATGGTGTAATGGTACATTGATTTGATCATAGTTTACAAGGCCCTGGGTCCAGGACTTGGCAGTCCTTATTATTTTGTTGCAAGGCAGAACAGTTCTGCTGTGGAGGAAGTGATAAGGGCAATAATTACAAGAGGTCCCTAGTTTGGGCCCCTTCACCCCATTTACACAGCCTTTGGTCAGATTTGTTGCAGTAAGAGATTCAGAATGTGGATCCAATGTCCAAATGCACTACATACCTACCTACATATAGATATAGCATTTCAAATGTTCTTTGAAGTTGCAATTATCTGAAGCATCTGGCTGAACATATTCTTTCTATTATCTTAACTTAAGGAATAATTGTTAGAGTATACATGTGAAATGTCTTTTTATTGTTGTAGTTTCCTGAGCAGGTGTTAGCTTGCTAAATAATGCAGTTTGTTTGCCTGGGAACTCCAGAATAAGTGTCAAAATGATGTAATGTGAATACTGGGAAAACCTAAGTGTCAAAATGATGTAATTTGGGAGGGCCTTAGCAGAGCTGTTTGTTAGTGTTTTAAAAAACATTGTTCAGTAAGAAACTGAAAGCATTTGTCTTGGACCATCAGCCCCAGTACTGCTTATGCTCTTTATGTATGTAAGTAGGATTATAGCACTGTGTTTTCTCTTAAGATTAGCTAAAGATTAGAAAGTTAGATTGCTTTTTTTTACATCAGACCTGTCCTACTGTATTGTTTTAAGTTTCTGTGTGATCTCTGAACTCTTAGATATCTCTTTGGTGTAGCAGAATTGTCTTGTGTTTTAATTATTTGTTATTACATATTTTAAAAACCTTTACCTGTGCCTGGTTTGTGTAGAGATAGGCTCTACAGTACATTGCATATTTATAGAGGTTATCGTAATAGGCCACTCTAATAAGCCTTAGACTGAATAGTCACATTACCAATTGGATAATAATATTGCACAGTAATAATCGGACACCTTTTTAAGGGCCTTTGGGTAGCTGATAATTATTAAGCTAGTGGTGGCAGTAATTACTACCGTATAGTCTGGGTAAAGGGGCACAGCTGGAGAATCTGTGTCAGCATTTACCAGGAGTGTCTGTGAAGTTGTATAAATACTTATCTCAAAGTGTGGTGTGTGTGGCAGCTACCTGGGCAGGGACACAAAGCACTGGTTGGACAGAGAGGGTACAGGAGGTCAGCTTACCAGCTAGGCTGAGGTCTGGACCCCATAGCTGTGCCAGTGGAGAGTCTTATTGAGGACCTGGAGAGAGAGGGAGCAACCAGCCCCAGACTGACTGTGATCTCTGTGTGCACTTAAGGGAAAATGTACTTTACTGTGTGTACTAGTTATCCTTTCCTATTCTAGGAGACAACCTCCCTGGTGTTAGTGGTGGGGATTGAGGCTCCTTGAGTGGTAGGCCAGGGCATGGTAGTCACAACTGGTGGCAGTGGTTGGGATAAGATATCATCACATATCTGTTTGGCAGTGGTGTGGGTAGAGTGAATCCTGTAGCTTATGTACATTGATCTCTGAAAGTGTTTTGTACTCTAAATCAGCCATGCAGTGTATACTAGAGTTCAGATCACAATTGTTTTATTTCTTTTGTTAGCTTAGTTAGTCAGGTTGAGCAGGCAGCATGTCAGCACAGGAGTATGGAAAGCTGGCAAGGAGCCACCTGGTGGAGATGTGCCAGGCTAGGGGACTGGTGCATGGAAACCTGACTGAGGCAGACCTGATTGCAGCCTTGGTTACAGCTGCATCAGAAAACAGCATCCAGGAGGACAATCAGACTGGCAGTAGAGATACAACATCCTCGGGGAATGGACAGCTCAAACATTATGCGAAGGACAATCAGACTGGCAGTGGAGATACAATATTCTCGGGGAATGGACAGCTCATCCTTTCTGCAGTGGACTTAAAAATCCAGCTGGAGCTAAAGAGACTTGAGTTGGAGGCCAGGCGTTTGGAGATAGAAGCTGAAGAAAAGAAGTGCCAAAGGAAGCATGAGAGGGAAATGCTGACTCTTCGCCAGAGTCATGGAGGTAATGGAGAAGGGAGTAAATTTCTTCCACAGTTTAAAGAGAGGGATAATTTTGATAGTTTCATTCACATGTTTGAAAGGGTATGCACACAGTATAGTGTTGACCAAAGGCTCTGGGTATTGTTCTGGACCCCCTTACTCCATGGGAAAGCTGTAACTTGTATATCACAAATGCCAGACTCTGTCTGTTTTGATTATACTGCTGTAAAGAAATGTCTATTAGAATGTTTTAAGCTAACACATGAAATGTATAGGAAAAAGTTTCGTGAGCATAGACGCAAGGCAGATGAAAATGTATGTGAATATGTTGCTGAGCTGAGCACTTATTTTCATAGCTGGGTGAGTGGATGTCAGGTCACCACTTTTGAAGGGCTGGCAGACCTTTTGGTGAGGGAACAAGCCCTTAGCACTTTGCCTGAGGACATGAGGATCTGGTTAACTGATAGACAATGTGCTACGTCTGATGAGTTGTGGAAAAAGGGAGACCTATACCTGGCCAGCAGGGCAGCTCTACACAGGAAGGAGACCCCCCCCCAATACTGCTCATGGGTCTAAAGGAACCCATGGTGCGTAGCACAGACTGCCCCAACAGAATCTGCCAGTAGCAGGAGAAGCCACTAGTCCAGGTACATGTCCAGGACCTAGGGTGAAATGTTTTAAATGCAACCAGTGGGGGCATGTGGCATACAGATGTCCATGCAGGCAAGGTGGGGAACCAAAGGTGAGGGAGCCAGTAAGTGGGGAAGACAAAATGGCAATAGTGGGTTGTCTTGAGACAACAGGGGTATGGAACTACTTTACTGTGTGTATTAGTTATCCTTTCCTCTTCTAGGAGATGACCTCCCTGGTGTTAGTGGTGAGGATTGAGGCTCCTTGATTGTTGGGCCAGGGCACGGTCATCAGCACCATGCAAACTGGCTTAATCCCACTTACTACTGCTTAAAAGAGCTTACTCCCACTTACTCCCGCTTACCCCCGCGCTAATTTCTTTAAAAGAAAAGAAAAAAGGGGTGATAGGAAAGTGGTGAAAAAGGGGAAATGCAGAGGGAAAGACAATAGGGAAAGTAGCTAGGGATGTGCAGTATGGGTGTAGGGAAGGTCCATAGCTGTCCATTTCTTCAACAGCAACAGCTGTGCATATGCACTGAATTTGGAGGTATATTTGGACAAATCCCAAATCCCTGGGAGAGGGGTGAGGACAACAATAATGTGTTGTGATGCGAATTTGACCAGATTAGATGTGTCCAGTGGACAGGTGTGAAATGGACAGCTATGTATGGGGCGAACAGACTGCCTTTTTTTTAAGATGAGAGTGGGATGCTGAGGAAGGATAGTAGATATATTTGGGGAGGTAGGTTGGGTAGAAAGACAGACAAGACAGCATACAGGGGTGGTATATGACATGTAGGGGGGTAAACACCTTGGATGGGGAGGGGTGTTTGGAAATCAGAACCTCATGAGCCCCCAAATGGAAACAGTGGGACTGAGGTCCCCACCCATGGGCAGTCACCACTGCACCTTCACGGCCCCAAAGGTGGCTGTGCTGGGGGCTGAGCAGGAGGGGCAGGTTGACACTCTAATTGCCCCACACAGCCCTGAAGCTGGCATAGCAGATCTTCAAACTCTTTTTGGAGCTCACTACGCACCAATCACCGGACCTAGCTTCAGGTAACAGTATCCTACCCTCTCTCTCTCCAAGGTGGGGATAAGCCCCATCCCCTGGGGTGGCTGCACCCATAGTTGGTGCAGTACCAGCAGATGAGGTGGTCCCAGCGTGGGTCCCAGATGTGCTGGGGCCTGGTGCCATGGCCAGATGAGTAGAGAGTGGTGGGTCTGCTGGGACCGGCCTTCTCAAACGTGCTATGGTGTTGCAGTTTTAGAACATATGTGGGTTAGTAATAGTCAACACAATCCAGAATTAGTTATAACAGCATGCATAGATATTCCCATTAACCCAAAACAACAGATATGGAACAGTTGCATAGCAAACAGACCACATGCATATATGAAACCACAGTGGCCATTACAACTGCATGCAGGTTACATTGATACCAACAGGCCACCAATAATAATATTTCAATATGAAACATTAATAGAAACACATTTTAATATTTGTTGAACAATAGGACATATGTCCCAACAGTGGGTTTGGTGTAAAACATACCCATTGATTTCTGTGTTTAGATTATTGTTGCAGATATGGTGGCGGGGGGGAGATGTCAATGAACAACTTGTATATCCTTGCAGTACTCACAACTTTAATGATCATTGCTCTAATCATTACTCTACATGTATTATTACAATACCCTATGGCCTTGGTTTGGGCAGTGGTATATTTGTACACAGTGTATAATTCAACCATCTTGTAGCTACTTTCTACTTCTCTTTCCTGGAAGACCTGTGGGGGGAATGGTTGTTAATACTAACTGACTGTTTCTATACATATTCCCAAAATCCTAGTTAAAAATATGCATACACCTTATTACCACTCCCGGGATTCGACTATAGCTGTGTCTGCTAAAAATACAACAATTTGTGTTTCATCAGAGTGAGCTATTGAGAAACTGCTGTCTCTTCCTTCAGTGTTTTCTGTCTAAGTCTCTCTTGGTTGTAGAATCTGAGGTTGTCATTACGACATTCCTATACAGACATTCCTAGACATATTTTTATGTACCACAGTGTGGGAAACAATGGTTAACACAGCATTACAATTCAGATAGCAGATCTTGGTGAATGCAACATGTCAAGCCATACAATACCAGAGTAAACAACAACCAGTCCAGGATTTAGAACTTTATTGCCAGGCAGTTAAACTTTTATTTAAATATGACCTATATGAGACTATTACTGTCATATTGTCTGGTTTATTCAGTACAAACCATACACATTTTTTATACTGCCAGGTGACATTCTACTCCTTTATATTTATTTAGTATGACTACTACAAGCAGAATTGTTACTCACCAGCCTCGTGATGCAACCTTTGCAACCTACTGGCATGGGCTTCCAGATTTGCAGCCCGGTCAGCTGGAGCTGTAATGAAAACAGAGAAACATTTAGGCATACCTCTCCATCACATACACAGGCTGGACTTTGATAAACAGTTATTGCTATGAATACTTACACACTGCTGGGACATCGGCCCTCTGTCTTGCTTCTTGGACACACTGTTCCAAGAGCTCCCTCTTCCTCCGTTTCAAGTTGGCATAGTGGTGCCGGATGTGCTCACCAGTCCGAGGGATACCAGTGGCACTGGTGAGATCATGGGTGAGACTTTCCCAGGCTTCCACTTTATATTGGGAGCCCTGGTACTGGTCCTGCAGCAGTCTCACATCATGTTTTTTTACCAGGAGTCCTACCATGACCTTGCACGCCTGTATGCCCCAGCACTGCTCCCAAAAGTGCATGCTCTCTCCAACACCTGCCATACTGCCTACAGTGTAGAGCTCCAACCAGTTATGAGCTGTATTCCCACCTGTGGGGTTTAAATATGGCTGATTTCTTGCCCTTTGCCATGATTGGATGGTTTTGAAAATGTTGAGCTAAACTAAGCTATCGGTAAACCTGCTTAGCTATGGTTGGCAGTGCTTAAAGGGGTAGGTTTAGCATTGCTTACCAATGGGCAAATTCACTTAGCTGAACTACTCATTGCTTAGTATTCATATGTACACAATGCTTACACCCAGTCAGCATAGCTGTGCAATGCTTAGCATTGCTTATGTTTTATTTTATTGGACTACCACCTGTATGGAATTGATTCATCATTCATTACATAATATAAATTTGTTTAACTTCCCTGACATCCTCCAATGTGCTGTAATTACATTTATTCTTGTGTGACTATACTGTATGGGGCACTTGTGTTTATATGGGGGCTTCACTACTTTATTACACTGACACCACACATCTGGGCCTAATACACTACTCTTGTTGGGAAATATAAGTTACTTCCTACATAAATATACAAATAAATTAAAATTGTAATGTTTACACATACAAAATGGAAATGGCTTCGGTGAGGCTTGAACCGTGAATGACTACATGCAAGGCGTACGCTTTAATCACTACACTATTGCACTTACACTTATGCTGGATGTCTATTGCTATTTAACTTACTGTGCCATTTCAGCTGGGCTAAGTATAGCTAAGCAACGGGCACACCCGCAGAGCTATGCTTAAACTTTATTGCATATCTGAAAAAATATATATATTTGTTGTGTTTTTTTACTTCATACCCTTCAGAATATCCATGCTAATGCTAAACCTGTTATTTTATCAACTTTCTGGCTTTGTAGGGATGATTGTCCCTTATGGCTTTGTCCAGATTTCTTATCCTGATGGGTTGAGGGTGTTACGAGCATTCTTGCTCTATATAAATTGCCATATGGCAATTCTGGTGTGCTGGGGCATGTGTATTGTGAGAGCACTGCTTTCAGACACACCCCCTGCACTCGTACACAGAACCATGTCCATTTTACAGCACGGCAGCACGCCTTTATGAATATGCATGGCACACTGCTGTGCTGCATGGGACCGGTCCCTTCCATGCAGAAATAAGCTATTCCTGCACGGAAGTTTACTGAATCTGGGGGACACACACATACACAGACACTTGCATGCACAACACACTCCATGCAGTTATAATCAATTGTCATCAAATAAAAAAAATACATAAAGTGCAACGGAATGTATCTTTCCTCATACTTCTCAACTTGTCCCTGATTTTGCCTCATTGTTCTGCTCTGTCTTTTAAAACACACACATATGCAAGCATGCACAGAGACCCTTTCTTCTAATCCAGTTAATTGCATTACTATTAATTATTTTCCTATGCTTGCTAAATGCAGATTTTTAAGCACAGTGAGTAGTGACATGGAAGGAAAAATGGCAGCTCCTTGTAACTGCTTATTGCAGCTACATTTGTTATTTTTAACTAATGCTTGCTAAATTGGTCTATATAGAGAGAATGAAAACAAATGGCAGCCGTTTAATTTCAGCCTATGTTTCACAGCAGCATAATATGCTGCCATGAAGCCACCTTCTCTGTATATTAATACCCTCTTGGAGAACATCTTTTCTCAAATACGGTATCACCATTGCCATCAACCCCTTTTCTAAAGCCTCATTAAAACATGCCAGAGCCAATTTATCTTCCCAATACCATAACAATACTATTTAGGATAGCTGAGGTGGACGAGAAATTATCATTGTATCTTACTCCAATAGATGTTATACTTACATGACTGGCCAACACAGTGCTTATCACACAGACCCCACCCGGCCACTGGTGAATACTTTCTAATTCAAAAGATATTACTAACACTGCATGGAAAAGTTGCTGCATTTCCTACTATATTCTTCTTACATCAGTATCCTTTGTTTATCCCACTGTGGCAAAGTAGTTACTAACATTATACTGTGACTAGCACATAAATTCCATCATACTGAATGGTTATCACTTTGTACTTTCTTAATATTCTACACAGTGTCTAGCAATATGGTGAGGGGATTCTCATTTTGCACCATACTAATCAAACTCAGAAGCCTCCTGAAACATAACCCTGAGTGCCCTCTTTTGGTTGTGGATAAATCTTCCCTACATTTTGTAAGTCACTCTAGCTAAATTAACTTCCCTTTAGCACTGTCAGAGTTCAGGTAAGAAAATAATTGCAGGCTGCATGTGCCTTCTTCCTTCCATATCATTGCAGGTGAGGAAGCCTTAAACCTCCTACTCTCAATGGCATCCTTATAGGCCTCTTTAGACATCTTTAATTTAATTTAAATTAATTTAATATAATTTATCTATTTTATTTTATATTTAGTTTGCTTTTGTTTGCTGGGTTTGTCCGGCTAGGTTTAGCCAAAATCCCCTTTTCAGTGAGGGCCCAGGGAGAAAAGTTCTAACATAGTACAAACATTTTTAAACAGACATTCAGTAATATACATGAATAGACATTAAGTAATATGCATTAACAACTACACATTCATTTGCTAATTAGATTACATTCATATGGAATAAAGGCAAACTATTGCAGTATAAAAGATACTTATGCATTAGTAGATGTTGAACATTTAGCATTTGAAGAGGTGTATTAGTGGGTTTATCAGATACATAACATATTGTGTAATTAGTGGTTAGAAATTCAAAGAAATACAGAAGCCTTTATATTATAGTGAGCTGAGAATGAGCTAGGTAATGTGGTATTCCTAAGTATTCTGTAAGAGTAAGTGTTATCATGGTCCAAATGCTCCTGTTACTAATACAATAAATAAATGATCCAAAAGAGAAGTATAGGAGCAAACCAAGGCTGACAACAAAAATCAGCATAAATCCAGCAGTCACTAAGGCTTATTCAAGCAGCAGAAATAAATGCTAGTTCAAACAATGACTGAATCTGTGCCAAAGGCAAGTACAATCCAAGCTGTTTTATTGGTAAGCGCTTTCACCCTGTAAGGGCTTTGTCAAACCATAAGAAACAAACACTGAATAAAATCAAGTCACATTTTATAAGGAAATAGGGCTGACATCACTTCCTATTCCTCATTAAAACTTTTCAGTATGCAAAAACAATACATGTATATAAAAGATGTATATAGAAAACTATATATATATAAAAACAATATATATATATATAAAGAAAACACATTTGTGTATAAGGGCAAACATAAAACATTTTGTTGACATTCTAAAATATGTATGTTTATCTCACAGTAAGTCCCCTGTTCTTAAGAACAGGTTTCAATGGAATTTTGTCATTCAAACCTGTCCTCCGGTCTGCTCTAAGTCTGATAATCCATTTTAATTCGTGTTTCAGTGTAACTGCATATATCCCCTCCCCTGACACTGGGTTCATTGATCTGTATAACTAAGAATACAAATGAATGTGTATTATCACTGTCTATAATGTGTTTAGAAAGTGCACTGCGTAGAGACAGTATGCGGATGTGATAAAGATGTTCTCTTACCCTATCTCATAGGCGTCTGTCTGTCTTGCCTACGTAGAATGCTTGACAGGCAGTGCACTTGGCTAAATAAATGACATGTGATGTATTGCAATTAGCACTGAGATGAAACCTAAAACAATAGGAAGTAACTGGGTAAATAAACTAGGAACTGGTATCTACAAATTTGCAAAAATTACAATGATTAAACAGAACAGTACCCACAATATTGTTCAAACACTCATTAGACTGTGTAGATAGGCGAGGGTAACAAAGTAATCTATGTAGGTTAGACTTGCTCCAATATCTAAAATAAGGCTTCTCACCAACAATGTCTTTGAGTTGTGAATCAAGTAAAAGTAGATTCCAATTCTTGTTCAAAACCTCTCTTATACTGTTTATATATTGCGTAAAACTAACAGAAAATCTAACTGGTGGATTCCTAACTTCAGGACAAATATCAGGGACATTCTCCAGTGGATATGGTTGTGAGAAATATGGTCTAGCAATATAATTCCTCAGCTCCAAAACACCTTCAAAGTGGGAGGTGATCTCATCTGGCCTATATGCTCTTTGTAAAAGCCTGTTGTTTAAATTTGACAACTCTTGTAAGAAGCTATCATAATTTGGATTCATCCTGGATGCTCTTATCACCTGTCCCCTTATCAAGTTCTTATAAATGTAATAGGGGTGCATACTTTCCTGAAGTAATAGGGAGTTCCTATAGCACATTTTTCTAAAGACTCCAGTATTGAGCATTCCATTTGGCAGTAATGTCAACAAAAACATCCAAAAAAGTAATGCAACTAATTTAACTTTCAATAGAAAAGTTCAGAAAAATGGTTACACGGCTAATCTCTTTATGGAAGTCATCCAAGGCTTTATCTGTACCAGTCCACAGGAGGAAAAGATCATCAACAAAACGTGCATAGAAAACAACATGTTTCTTGAAACTATCTAGGGCAAACAGCTTATTACGTTCCCAGTCCAGCATGACAAGATTGGCATAGCTATTGGCACATGAAGTGCCCATAGCCATGCCATCCTTCTGAATATAGGCTACCTCATTAAAAAGAAAGATGTTATTTTCCAGGACTACTTTCTTTTTTTATAGTCCCACTGTACCCCTTCTAACTCACCACCGCAATTCACTTAGCTACCCTCCTCCTCACACTTCCACTTAATTCTACTCCCACCTTTACTCTCCTCTACCTTCACTTACCCTCAGTAGTCAGCATTTCATTGATTGTTTTCACTGAATTCTCTTTTCATCCTTCACCTGGTTCTTCCCGCTCCGTTCACCCTGCAGGCTCACTTGGCTCCCCTACCCTACCCCCAAATTTCACCCACCCTCAGTGCACCTAGACTTATAGCTCTCTAACTACTCCCACCTTCCCATGATCCAATCCCATCCTACATCTTGTTACAGATCTCCTATCTTACGATACTCTTCCTAATTAACTTTATACTCTTACCTACTTACTCTCCACTCTTTATTACTTCAGCACTATGCCTACTTATCCCATATCAACTCACCTCAAACCCCTACTACTGTTCTTAATTCTTCCTTTCCTTTTCCTTCCTTATATTCTAACTGCCTATGAACATCTTAGCTTCACTAACTTCCAGCTGAACACAAAAGATACTTCCCCATCATCCTCATCAGCTACTCTTAAACACATCAACATTACTTCTGTAATTACTACCTCCTCCCAAAGTATCATAGAGTCATCCACATTAGCTATAAACACCACCAAGTCAAAAAAGCACATAACATATTGAATCTTACTCTAATTCACACACCAAGACTACACCTTCATCTCCTACTTGATGGTGACATTCATCCCAATCCTGTCCCATCCATTTTTAGGCCAGCTAACCCAGAGAAACCCTCTCCCTCTTCCTTTCATACCCCCACTAGGCCTCCTAATTCCCTCTTCATATCTCATTTAAACATAAGAAGTGTCAATAATAAAGTGACTCACCTTCATGCCCTACTGGATGTACATAACTGTGACATTCTCTGCCTATCTGAAACATGGTTAAAACCAACAACCCAAGACTATGAAATCACCCCTCCTGGGTATAGTATTATAAGAATGGATCACCCTAACAAGAAGGCTGGGGGGAGTAGCCTTATTATACAAAGCAGGCCTACAAGTTACACCACTTGATATACACCCACCTTCTGATAGCAGTGCTGAAATTCCTATTACTAAGCTACAGCTAAATATTAGTAAGGCCATCTACATCATATGCTAATATCTTCCTCCAGGTAATAACATCACCTGCCTTGAAAATATCCTTAGCTGGCTATCCACTAACTACCCACAAGAAACCATTCTCCTAGGCAACTTTAATATAGACTGGAATACCTGCAATTCCAATAACCCATCTAACCACATAAACCTTTATGGCTTCTCCCAAACTATCACTTCACCTACTCGTATCCATAAACCTACTAACAAAGAAACCACCCTAGATTGGATCCTTATAAATACTCTATCCACATCATATATGGCAGGTATCCTACCAGCTGACATTAGTGATCACTCTCTAACTTACATAATTCGACATAAGACTAATATTACCAGTCCCTCAACTTTTAAAACTTCTCGTTGCAATAAACGTTTAACCCAGAACACTTCCAGAATGAACTGAGTGTATGCAACTGGTCATCTTTAAAACACCTGCAACTAGATGAAGCAGTGGCATACTTCAACTCTAAGTTCCTTGAAATCTTGGATTTCCATGCCCCTTTTCGTACTCGAAGGAGCAGTACCAAAACTGCACCTTGGCTTATGAAGGAAACTAAGCAAAAGATTCTACTAAGAAACAAATTTTGGGCCAAATGGCATTCCTCTAAAACCCCATCAGATCAGCTAAAATTTAAACAACTTAGAAACTCAACTAAAACATCTATACTACTGGACAAAAAAAATTCTTCTTTCAACTCCAACACTCCAACCAACAAAGTCCACAAAAATTCTGGTCAGGAATCAATAGACTACTACATCCCGGCAACTCTAAAACTCCAACCCCCTCTGGAATCAGCACCAATACTCCCAAACTAATTGCTGATTCCTTCAACACCTTCTTCACTGAAGCTATCCAGTCACTTGCTAACTATCTACCTCCTGTATCCTCTAATCTTTCTTCATCCTTAAAGAACCCACCACCCACTTTCCAACTCCAACCTGTGCCTACATCTCTTATCTGTACTCTCCTTCAAAAACCTAAACCCTCTACCCCCTCTGCCGACCTCTTACCTGCTAAGTATCTTCAAATAGCAGCTACATTTATTGCTTACCCTATCTCTGTCCTAATTAATAGAACCATTATTGAAGGCACCATCCCATCCATCTGGAAAATCTCACATATAATTCCCCTACACAAAGGTGGTAACTCAACAGAACTTTCTAACTACCGTCCAATTGCCCTGCTCTCTTCCATAGCTAAAATCATGGAAAAATGCATCCATCATCAACTGCTAGACCACCTCCTCCAAAATAACCTTTTAGTTAGTTCGCAACATGGCTTTCAACCTTTCCACAGCACCACTACCGCCCTCCTATCATTCTCTGACCATATTAACAAAAACCGTAACAATAACACCCTGTCCTCTGCTATCTTTATAGATCTTTCAAAAGCATTTGATATGGTTAACCATCACCTACTACTGAATATACTTAAGTCCCTTTCACTTGATAGTCAAGCTCTACAGTGGTTCAAGTCATACTTAGACAACAGGCAACAGGCAGTACTCTGGGACAACACTCTATCTTCCCACCTTCCTGTCTCTCTTGGTGTACCCCAAGGTTCTATTCTGGGCCGTCTTCTATTCTCTATCTTTATAAACGATCTGTCTACTAGTATCCCACATGCTGTATCCATTCAATACGCAGATTACTCTACCTTAATCTCCTCAGCTACTGAACCGTCTGAACTGCAGTCACTCACCCAAAATGTCTTTGAACTTGTTGAGGATTGTTTTTTACAGCGTTGCTGCCTCCTTAACCCCAAAAAGACTAAACTACCACTGTTTACACCCACACTCAAGTCCCCCCCCCACTTTACTTCACTATTAAATCTAAAAATAGTACAGTTATATCCCCTGACACTACCACTAAACTCTTAGGAGTGACAACTGACCACAACCTGAACTTTGATACTCATATTAACACCACAATAAAATCAGTTAACCGAAAAGTAGGCTCCCTCTATAGAATTAAACCATTCCTTACTCCCATAGCTAGAACTTCTATTGCTCACACCCACCTCATCTCAACACTCTTTTATGCCTCCCTTATATACACAAATCTATCAAAAAGCAACCTCAACAAGCTGGCAATCTCCTACAACAACATTGCCAGATTTGCTACCGGCTCCCCTGTTAGATCCCACCACTGCCAAAATCTGAAACAACTGGGTTGGCTGGAACTGCAGAACCAAATTCTTCTTCAATAACTAACTATTACCCATAGAACCCTTACCATCCAAGTAACACACCAATTCTGACAAGTCTACTCTACCCATATAAAAATCTTACAAACCTACGCTCTGCAAACAAATTACTCATTACTACTCAAAAACCTAACAATAAAGCAGGAGAATTCCTTTTCGCTAACACTGTAGGCAAAAGCTGGAACCTACTTCCTGGTGAACTTACATCTCTTTCTTCAACTTTACTATTTAAAAAGAAACTTAAAGCGTACCTTATAACCCACTGGCTATGTCCCTGTACTATCCCTGACTAGAGTATCTCTCACTGTTAGTCTTGCCCAACATCTTTTTTACACCTCTCTTTCTTCAACTTTAAGGCCACAACTGTTTAAGCTGACTTACTGTAACTAGGAACAACAGAATATCGTAGGCATCTGTCTGTCTTGCCTACGTAGAATGCTTGACAGACAGTAGCTGTGTGCTATAAGAATGTCACTCTGCACTGCCAAGCAATAGCTATGTGCTATCACACTGTGGCTGTGTACTTTCACTCAGTATCTGTGTACTATGTGGTTCTGTACTGTTATACAGTAGCTGTGTACTATCAGATTGTGGCTGTGTATTGTTACTCAGTACCTGTGTACTATCACACTGTGGCTCTGTACTGTCACTCAGTAGCTGTGTGCTATCACAATGTGGCTCTGCACTGTCACACAGTAGCTGTTTGCTATCACACTGTGGCTGTGTACTGTCACTCATCACTCAGTAGCTGTGTGCTATCACACTGTGGCTTTATACTGTCACTCAGTAGCTGTGTCCTATCACACGGTGCCTCTGCACTGTTACATAATAGCTATGTGCTATCACACTGTGGCTGTGTACTGTCACTCAGTACTGTGTACTGACTATCACCCTGTGGTTCTGTATTGTAGTGCAGTAGCTGTGTGCTATCACAATGTCGGTCTGCATTGTCAAACAGTAGCTATGTGCTATCAATTGTGGCTGTGTACTGCCACACAGTACCTATGTAGTATCACCCTGTGGTTCTGTACTGTCACACAGTAGCTGTGTACTATCTGATTGTGGCTGTGTGCTGTTAGTACCTGTGTTAGTACCTGTGTACTATCACACTGTGACTCTGCACTGTCACACACTAGCTATGTGCTATCATACTGTAGATGTGTACTATTACTCAGTACCTATGTACTATCAGCCTGTGGTTCTGCATTGTCACACAGTAGCTGTGTGCTATCACAATGCTGGTCTGAACTGTCACACAGTAGCTATCTGCTTTCACACTGTGGCTGTGTACTGTCACTCAGCACCTGTGTACTGACTATCACCCTGTGGTTCTGTACTGTCACACAGTAGCTGTGCACTACCCATTCTGGCTGTGTACTGTTAGTACCTGTGTGCTTATCACACTGTGGCTCTGTACTGTCACTCAGTAGCTGTGTGCTATCACAGTATGGCTGTGTACTGTCACTCATCACTCATTTGCTGTGTACCATCACACTGTGGCTTAATACTATCAATCTGTAGCTGTGTCCTATCACACTGTAGCTCTGTACTGTCATGCAGTAGCTATCTACTGACTCCCATACTGTGGTTCTGTACTCTCTCACAGTAGCTGTGTAGTGACTATCACACTGTGGCTCTCTACTGTCACACAGTAGCTGTGTACTGACTATTACACTGTGGCTGCTTACTGTTACTCAGTAGCTGTGCACTGAATATCACACTGTGGCTGTGAACTGTCACACAATAGCTCTGTATTGACTATCACACTGTAGCTGTGTTTTGTCACCCAGAAACTGTGTGGTGACTATCATACTGTGGCTCTGTACTGTCATTTAGTAGCTGTGTACTATCACACTGCATCTGTTCACTGTCACTCGGTAGCTATGTACTGTCACACTGTGCCTCTGTACTGTCACACAGTGGCTACATGATATCATACAGTGGCTGTGTGCTAGCTATCACTCAGTGGTTAAGTACTAAATATCATACAGTAGCTATGTACTGTCACTCAGTAGCTGTATATTGACTACCACACTATGGCCGTGTACTGACTATCACAATGTGGCTCTGCACCATCACATAGTAGCTGTGTACTACCACACTTTGGCTGTGTATTATCCCAGAGCTGGTTACCGACTATCACACTGTAGCTCTGTACTGTCACACAGTAGCTGTGTACTGACTACAATACTGTCATTCAGTACTGTAACACAGAAACTGTGTACTATCACACTGTGGCTCTTTACTGTCACTTAGAAACTGTATACTGGCACAGGTATAGTGTGACAGTGTGATAGCATGCAGCTACTGAGTGAGAGCACAGAGCCACACTGTGATAATCAATACACAGTTACTGTGTAACAGTACACAATCAGTTTCATGGTATGCAACAACTGAGTGATGATACGGAGCCACAGTGTGATACTTGGTGCACAGCTGAGTGATGCTACACATCCTCAGTGTGATAGCACACAGCTACTGAATGACAATACTGTCACTCAGTAGCTGTGTACTGAATGTCACATGGTGGCTCTGTACTGGCACTCAGTAATATCATGCAGTAGCTATGTACTGTCACTCAGTACCTGTGTACTATCACCCTGTCACACTGTGGCTCTATGCTGTCACTCAGTAGCTGTGTTCTGACTATCATACTGTTGCCATGTACTGTCACTCAGTAGCTGTGTCCTAACTATCACATTGTGGCTCTGTACTGTCACACAGTAGCTATGTACAATCACACTGTGGATGTGCACTGTCACATAGTAGTTGTGTACTATCACACTGTGGCTCTGTACTATCACTCTGCTGTGCACTATTACACTGTGGCTCTGTACCGTCACTCAGAAGGTGTGTACTATCAAACTGCATGTGTACTGTCACACAGTAGGTGTGTACAGATTATCACACTGTGGCTATGTACTATCAGTCAGAAGATGTGTACCATCAAACTGCCTGTGTACTGTCACTCAATATCTATCTACAATCAAACTGTGGCTCTATACTGTCACACAGTAGCTGTGTACTATCACAATGTGGCCATACCTCTCAACCTGTAGACATCAAAAATCTGGACAAAGGCCCATGAAAAGTAGGTACAACTGGCCAAAAATCTGGACACTAATCAGCATAAAATTTGCATGTATAATAATAATAACTCCTCCCGCTTTAATGGAATTGTGGGATAACAACATTCAAATAACTGTGAAAATGTTCCCATTCCCTGTGTACCATTTTGCTCCTTTAACTTGTATTAAGGTAGTGGTTTATCATTTCTGTCATTTACTGTTTATGAGATATACATAAAACTGTTAAAATGTAAAATGATCAGATACTTTGTAACTTCAGGTTAACAGGAAACTCTAAGTGCAGCCCCTTTCCATTGTCTATAAACGGTGGCTTAATTTTTCCACCAACTAGACCATCTCTGCCTAGGCAGACCTTGTACCTTCCCCTGAAATTATAGTATTTAAGCTGCTCAATTGTTAGTTTGGAATCAAACAAAAATGCTCAGCCATCACTGAAGAAAAATATTCTTAAACTCCTAACTGGACTGTTTTTTTTTCCTCTGGAAAAAGGAATTTATTTATTTTTGTTACATTAGCTGCAGCCAGGATCTGACATTGTAAACAGCTATCCTTATTCCTAATTATTACTTTGTCCTGCAGAGTGTTGAAGCTGCAGGTTGGGGTACCAGATCAGTGCTTCACGGATTTCACTGTCTTTTATCTGGCAGTAGCTTCTTACCATCACATAGTACCTCTGTACTATGATGCAACAGCTGCACAGTAACTATTACATAGTTGCTATATCTTATCACTCCATAGCTGTGTACTCACTATCACAGCACAGCTGTGCAGTGACTATCACATAATAGTCACATACTATCACACAGTGGCTGCACACTATCACACAATAGCTACATACTATCATTAAGAAACTACATTCTATCTCACAGTGAGAACTCACTATATAGCTGTGTAGTAACTATTGTACAGTAGTTGTGTATTAACACACAGTGGCTGCATACTAACCATTATGCAGTAGCTTTGGATTCACCATCACACAATAGCTGCATTCTAAGAATTTCACAGCAGCTGTGCAGTAATTACTACACAGCAGATGTGCATTAACAAACATACCTTAACTACATACCACCATACAACAGCTACATACTATTATAAAGCAGTTGCATTCAGCAGCTGCATAGCTATGTATTATCACATTTGCAGCTGTGTAGTTGCTATCACACAGTAGCCACATACTATTACAAAATGACTGTGTACTAAGCATCATGCAGTTTCAGTGTACTTACTGTCACACAGTAGACAGTGCTACCCCCTGGACTTACTTGCTAGTAGTTGCTCCAAAAATTAATCTCCTTATATACTGTGTGCACCCACAATGCTATGATTCACCTCAGGTTTCCATTTCATACCTCCACAATCTAGTCTCTTATACCTGTAAACTCATCAAGAGACAAAATTATAGTACTGTACAAATAAGTCTATAATTATAAGGTGAGTTGCCTACCACATGACCCCATTAGTTGTCCTTATACAATATGTTTATAATTTCTTAAAAGCTCTTTTTTAGTATTGCAATTTTGTGCAAGTAATCCAGTTTTGTGCATCATTGTGATCCTGGGGTTGTTATTCAGAGAAATTAGCTCAGTGACACTAATATTACTTCACTGTTATGCTGTAATAGTGCTAACTTCCAATTTGGGGATACATAAGAATTACATAGAGCAAAAGCTCATCAGTGATTCATTTGCATGTCTCTAACTCCAACACTTAATGCAGCTGCATTAAATGCTCCCATTACCAACCCATCCACCACACAACACTGTTGAATAGGCACCTACAGACAGACAAATAGACACACATATGTGCAAACATTTGTGTGTGTGTGTCTGTGCATATGTGTGTGTGTGTTTTGTGTGTGTGTGTGTGTGTGTGTGTGTGTGTGTGTGTGTGTGTGTGTGTGTGTGTGTGTGTGTGTGTGTGTGTGTATATATATATATATATATATATATATATATACATATATAAAAGCACAGACACATACATACTTATATATTCTGACATGTATAACGTTACATAAACAAGAGAACAATCTTACTCTTTCTTACACACACACGCGCACACAGCCACACATTATTTACCTGCTGCAGAGTAGAAACACACCCTCTGCTGGGATACTCAATGCTGGGTGCACACCTTAAAATTACCACATTCAGCCATCACTGTTCTGCTCTGAAATAGCACTGGAGATTTTTTGCTTGAATCTCTCTACTGTGCTGTTTCAATCCCTTAATGTGAGGAAGGAGGGCAAAGCATATAGCTAATTTACAATAGCCACTCCCACAGACTGCCACATTTCCATGCAGCATTATCCAGCAGACAACTGGAGTGCTACTTGCTGGCTTCGCAGCACTGTAGCAATGCAGTGATCTCTGAGCCTAGCAATCCTAATAAAACAGAAATGAGCAGTGTGTTATGTGTTTCTGAATGCCTCCCCATGGTGCTTTGCTGACCATGTTTATCTTCCTTGTGTGAAGTTCTCTCAATTATTTTTTTAAATAAAATCACTTTTAAGTCCCACTTGTATTTGCATAACCATATATAATATCATCAAGGTTAAATCAGTAGAAATATACACAACACATGCAAATCAAATACAATGAAAATAAGCAGAATTCATTCTTAAATACCAATCAGTCATTAAAAATAATTGTGTAAGTATTATGTATTTGTTAACAGTGTTGCTACTAATTCTATCTTTCTCCATTTCAACATAGCAGGTCTTTAAAAGTTTAAAGTTTTCCATCATAATATGCGATAGCATGCATAACTGAGAAATTGAATCAAGATAACTATGTGGCTCCATACCGTTTAATCAATATTATTTACACAAGCATTTGAATTTCACCTAAAAAGAGTTAATCTGCTGGTCACTGCTGTTCATCCAGCATCAACTGGCTGCAGGTATAAGTCAGCAAGAGAAACTGCTTGTGCAGTTAAATGCATCAAGATACTATTAGTTGCATGCAGCTCAGAGAAGCACAAGCAGGGAAAAAGTATCCCCCACTTTCTGGGAGAGAAGGTCTCCGACATGTACTTGCAGATAAAAGATGATTATGCATGTACAAAAAAGGGATGTAGGTCTGTCCATGACAACATTCTCTACAGTGTCCATTATAAATGCATGTAGCCTGTATCCATGTACTTATATAATGCATGTGTCCCAGGGTTCATTACTGCCTCAGCCTGGGACCATAACACATACATAAAGCAACAGACTACCCCTGAAGCACTTACTGGCCTGCAGCCTGAGCACTCAGGGCCTTCTGCCTTGTGTTTGTGTGTGTGCATTTGATGCTCTCTCTCTCTCACACCCACACATGCGGAGGAAGTTTACCACATGCACTTATATCAATATAGCATACAACTCTCCCCCTACAATTTCTTGTGGATCTACCTGTTGCACAATAAATTCAGCAAGGTTGTTTCAGCCTTCACACTTGAGTGTTTGTTCCTTTAATTTGGTTCCCAGTCTTGAAGTAGTTGTATCAAAAGATGTCAATACCAGGACACCACCCACCCTTGCAGAAAGATGACAGCCATACAATTATTTTTCTTCATACACAGACACAAGGGGGAAGGAGAGGGAGCAGCTCTGATATTATTCAACACACCAAGCCGCCAAATTTAAAGACAACAAACTGTTAACAACTTAACATGCTGTTTTAATTATCAATGATGCTTCTTAAAGATGAATTTAATCTAGAATTTTGCCCCACAGTTATAACTTGTGAGGTTTACTTTTAAACAAACAAGTAATTAAGATCTCTTTATTCAACTGGATCTGGAAGCATAGCTCTCAGGTGTCCAGATTTTTGCCTCATATTTTTGGTCTGTTTCTCATAAAATGTGTGTATTTTGGAAAATTCATTGAAGACTGAAATCACTAAATAATGACAGACATTTCAGTGTCAGACCTCATATCCTTCAGAAAATGTATTAGTGCAAAACTTATTTTATTAACTTTCTAAGTTTACAAGAGGAATATTTAAAATCTGCCCCTATTTTTGGACCTTTGCCCACCCAACCCCCAATCCAGATGTCTTGTGCTAAAAGGTTGAGAGTTATGTCTGGAAGCCATCCTTAAAAGACCATTTTACCCCAAACCCCAAGCTGATTCTACTATTAGAAAATTAGGGTCAAACATTAATAGTTTATGAAGCAGGGCAGGAAAGTAAATTAGTGAGTTAGAAAATATACAAATTTCTAAATGGTTAATATACAAATTTTTAGATGGTTAAGGTGAAATTTCACTCAACATAAATTGTATTTACACCGTGTGTCGGGTTTAGAGTTTTGTTCATAGCTGTTCGTTTTTCTAGACTTCTTAAATACATTTGAAATTTTCCACGCAAAAGATGGTGATGGACATTCCATCAAGGATGCTTTACACTTCAACTTTTCTGACAGAATTTTCTGTTTATTTATATGCTACCTCCAGATTGTTAAATATCCTGGTTCTTGTTAATAATCTGATTCACTGCAAAAAATTAAAATCTAGTTAACACTGTAATATTTCTATTTCTCATTTTTATAAGAATGTAACAGCCTTTCATAATTTCTGTGGCAGTTGCTGAATGATCATTGCCTATCTGATTTATGATTCCCTTACAAGTTACAAAAGGATTAGGCCAGGGACTGTAACAAGTGATTGAGTTCAAGCTGTTCACAGACGACAGTGTCACAGCTAGGAGCTTGAGTGTCTTACAGCTCGCATAACTTACTAATTGTTGAAAATAAATCAGTTCACGCAAGATTAGGCAATCATGCAAAGAGAACAGAGCTGACATCCGAAAACAAAGCCAAGTTTGAGTAAGGTAAGTATGGTAGCCATGGAAAGGGAGTAGGACTGGATAGGAGTTTAGCTGTTAGGTTGAGGAGCTGACTGGTATATTAAGGCCTAAGGTTAGTTAGTGGGGTTTGAGAATGAGTTTAGGTAGCAATCTGGGAATTTAGGTTTAGGGAGTATGATGAGAGATTAGGGATAGGGAGCTATTATGAAATTTTGATTTAGGAAGTGGGAGGGAAGTTTAACGTTAGGGAGGTAGGATACAGTTTAGGGTTTGGGACCATGTTGGAAATGTAGGGTTAGAGTTACAGTACTGGGTGGTCTGTATAGTTTACTAGTGTCAGATTGTGGGAACGTATGTAATTTACTATGATTCAGCTAGTGGGAGGTGGGGCACTTGCTGTTTAGAGCAACTGGCAATGAGAAAGTCAACTATGAGCTAATAGTATGCAAGCACTTTTTGCCGGCTAGTTAGACCAATCTATTCTAAGCTTACATTCCTTATCCAAACAAAATTGGAATTTAGACATTAGAGATTTTGGTCTCTGATGAGGCAAAGTGTGCTCATAAACAAGTGATCTATTTGCTCTTTTGGTCCCATACGAATGACCTTGCAGAAGCTCTAGTTTTTTGCAGATCCATACAGAGCAGAAATTTATCTTGCATTTATTTATGTTCTACCTGTTCTGGCAAGTCATACATTTTAAACTTATGCTTCCTGGCTCTGTTTTGCTAGTCTTGCTTCTTTTCTTGTAATATTTGTTTGCTGAAGTAAGAAATGTGCTCTTACTTCAATTTTGTGAACTCTATACGTATGTTTGATAGCAAGTTCTCAGTATTTATTTTATTTTTCCCTTTGTGGGCAGCCATCTGATTTCTAAGTTTCACATGCTGTGCATGCAGAAAAAGTGTATATGGACTGGTCAGGTTTTGTATTACCATCATTAGTGAACTGATCTCTGTTCATGCTGTCCATGTGTCCATTCTTCAGGTTACCTTCCATCATTGATAGCTGCACTGCAAACAAGAGACATCTCTATTGAATTATCACTTATGACATAGACAGTCATACATTTATATAAATGAAATCAAGTCATATTGACATATTTTCAGTTGCAAACATTATACATCATTTATCATCTTGTGTACAATCATTGTCAGTCAAACTTAACATAGCTCATTCAATTCCTGCCTTCCCTTAAACCTCATTCCTCATCCAAAACATTATTCTGCATGTATTGTTCCCACAATTCCAATTTTTCTATGTAATGTACCCCTACCCTTTTCTAAAGTTATCACTTCCAGGTCTTTTATCTCAGTTACTATATTCACTGCTTCTAGTACAGTTGGTTTAGACTTTGATTTCCATTTTCTAGTAATTTCTTTTTTGGCAGCCACCAGAATTAAACTCATCAAGGCCATACTATGTCTAGGCAATTCCAATTCTGTATCACAGCTCAAAAAAAAAATCATTTCCTTAGTTATACCAATTTCCTCACCAGTATTTCTGACAGAGTGGTCCGTATGTCATTTTTTAAATCTTCCAACTCATTACACTCTCAAAAAATATGTTCCCAATTACCTCTTTCCTCCCCCATCAGAACATTAACATTTGCAATCAGCTTGAGGAAAAATTCTTTGGAGTCTATTTGGAGTATAAAAATACCTATGCAAACACTTCCAATTAAAGATCCTAAATCTCCTAGACTTTATTGCATACTTGGGAGCTACAAGTATATCCTCCCATTTCCTTTGTTAACTGCTTATCCAGTCTCTCTTTCCCATACTTTTTAACCTCCCCTGATTAAACTTCAAAGCATTCATGTCAGAAAAAGTTAGCTGTTATGACTGTATCACAGTAATTTATTTTGCTAGACATTCACTTTATAATGAATTAACATTTGACTGAACTGGGGCAAAATATTAAAAAAAAACGTTTGATAGAAATGTTTAAGAATTGTTGAGCTCCTTTAAGACAGTACTGCTCCTATGAACACATGCCCAACCTACAGATGAGTTGTTATAATTGCATAAGTAATCTGAAAAGGAGAGGATAAATGCAAATCAGTTACAAATACATTATAATAAATCATGTGTCAGGAAAATCAACAAACTTTAACAAAATAAATAAAACAAGTCATATAATTGAGGATATTAGGTCATCAGATGTCTCCACAGCAATAAAACCTCTGCTTATACAAATTGTGGTAAATACACAATCAATACTGTGCTAAGCATCTTTTCTTCAGTATTGCTGTTATATAAATGACTTCATTTAAATCAAGTGTCTTATTAGTATCTAATATAATCAGTGCAAAGACTGAAATCTTTTAACTGTTCTTTCAGTTAACCAGACAAGCTAAAGAGGCAGGAGCTACCAGACAAGCTAAAGAGGCAGGAGCTATCAAGCCAGTCTAACAAGAAACACACTTTGTGATCATGAAGACACTTGTACACAAGCAAACAAGTACTGAAGATAATCCATCACTCTAAAAAAAGCCGCTGAGCTACATAAATGGCAAGGGGGGTTGCAGATCTCCAGTCTAGGAACAGATTAATTTATAAAGCTCAAGCTCATAAGCATTGTGTCTATACTATCACAACAGTAGATGCGAACTGTTACACAGCAGTTGAATAACACAAATAATGAAACAAGAGTTGTTGCAGGGTGTAATCTCCCTGAAACTTCATATTTAAATATACTAACACCATGGCCATGCAACTCTGCAGAATATGCCAACACACCACTTAAGAAAAAGTACTCCTGCATTTATTTTCGCAGTACATTGCTGCATTTTACAACAAAGGATCCTGCGGATCAGAAATATTAAAGTCCATAGCAACCTGCTTCCTGCATTATCTAAAACATTCAAAATCCATCCATCTTATATAACAGCGACGATTATCCCTCATAACCTATAAAGAGAATAATATTCAATGATGTTAACACCTGTGATCAGGAAAAACTGCTACCAGTAACTTCAACTGTTCCCTCAAGGACACCAGTGCTAAAAGGAGTATTACCCCCAGACTGATAACTCCTCTATAAACTTATGCACATGCATGCACACACGCCTATATAAACAATGCAAAGAGAGTAATCAGGCACAATTATAAGCCTTATGAAAAAGACAAATTACATTTTCAGTAGTTTACAGCACTTTCTCTTTAGATTCCACATTTCAGTTGTAACTATGGTTAAACCTGAGTGTTTCATCCATCCTTTTAAAGAAAATATGCATGCAAAATGAAACTATAACATGAAATCATCAGATTTTTCAGGGCTTAATTACTGATTTATAGATTTTCTGAATATTTGCATTCAATATTTTTTCAAATTGACTAAAACAGCAAAAATAACTGTCATCTGCCCACATCAAATGTATTAATGCAATTATTTGCACAGGTACTGAAAAATCTAATATGGCACTGGCATCAATAGAACAAAAATTGTAACTACTATCCGTCATTGAAAGTCAGTTGCCATCTGGCTATCTAAGTCAGCTATACCAATTACAGTTTTTTCCACAAGTAATGACAAATCTATTTCTGCAGTGACATCACTTAATTAGAAGTTTTAACTGCCATCTCTCTAGGATTATTTCTCTATCTTTTCATAAGTAGTGACAAAAGTGGTTCTGTAGTGACACTGATAAAACAAAAAAAATTTGACTATTATATGCTTATTTTAGTCAGTAAAATTACAGCAGTTCTTATGACAAGTAGTGCCATCTCTGGTTGTATAATTTTGACAGTAAAGTGAAAATTCTAGCTACCATTAGCCTAATACAACAGTACTGGTGTAGCTATTGTCATAAACAGTTACAAATCTGGTTCTGCACTTAGAGAGGAAAGCATAAGCGCTACCTACTTCATCATGTTAGTATTATTAAAGCAGCTGGTTTTCAATTGTTGTGACAAATCAGTGAAATTAGTAACATATGTAAATAAAAGCATACATTCCAACTATCTTTTTTAGCTCTCTACAGTCATCATGGAAAGTTCATATTTTCTCTTGCACTGTTCTTTATTTTTCCAAAATTTTCCCTTTTGCTATAACCACTAAGAGACTAGCACAGTTCCACAGTTATTTCTAATAAATAAGGGATACATGTGATACTTAACTTTTTTGTAAGCTCACTAACTTCAAAAAGTCTCATACAGTTAAGAACAGGCCAATAATTTTATTTTTTTGTTTTGTTTACTGGGGTAGCATTGATCAAAACTGACTAACTGCAGGCTCAGCCTGAGTTACAAACATAGTAGTGACAAGAAATCACAGGAAAATTGTAATGTGCATACTAAACAGTCATTAGAACAAAAACAAACCCAAGCACCATAGGAAAATATACATATTTACAAGTAGCAAACAGTGAAGATAAGTAGAGATATACCATAAAATAAGCTGGAGCTTGGAAAATATAATATGCAACTAAGATAAGGAGAACAGCAGTAGTGAAGGAGGTAATATAAATGTGGAGTTGTATATGACTAGATGTTTGAAAACAAGTAAGGTAGAAGATAGTGCTGGTAAGTAGGAAGGAGAGAAGAACAGATAGTAACCAGTAGAACAAACTATTGTATGAGATGGTGGCTGAGTGGGAGTAGAAATAGAAAGCAAGTGGGTGGAGGAAAAAACTGAGTGGGTTGCAAATAGTTGTGTAGAACAGATGCAGAGCATTCAATGTAATAGCTGTATAAAATTAATGAAGTGGTAATGCATGACTAATAGGGGAAATGGAGGATTAGGTGATATGACAAGTATTTTGACATTTGCATTTATATTGTTCATAGTGGCAGTATTTGAATTGAGCTCTGAAGTGTTTGTATTCGGTAGAATCTATAAAGTGGGGAGGTAGTGATTGCCAGAGTTTGGGGGGGGGCAAGAAAAGAGAAGCTATGAATTGTGGAATGATGTTTTGTAGTGGGGGATTAGAAGAGAAGAGCAAACTTGCCCCTTTTTATAGTTCAGCAATCTCAATGGTTTTGTTGTTAAACAGGATCTTAAAACCGAGAAAACCAGTTTCCATAGAGCACTGCAAATAAATGCCAGCTTTGTTGGACTGGTAAAAAAATGTGTGTTCAAGCCTACTTCCTAAAGCCTCTCTATGTCATATGCTGCTTGAAGGGGGGGGTCATTGCTTCAGTTCAAGGGATTAGCCCAGTGTCAGTAGTATTTAAAAGGTCATCTTTATTTATCACTGAACAGTTGCTTGCACTTTATAATTTTCTGCTGTTTGAAAGGCATTCTTTCATTTATTCACTCATTTATTTAGTTGCATTTGTTTACTTAGGTAGAGCTGTTATCCACATGGGCCTTTTTTCAGACTCAGCTCAAGCGCATTGTCTAAGTGACTTGCTCAGAATCACACAGTTAGGCAAATAAAGGCCGAGGGAAAATTACTGTTGTACAACTCATCAGACCAGGATGGATTTCAGTAGCAAAGGCCAGTTGGATGGCAGCCAAAGATCTGCTTCACTGCCTTTATTTTTTTTTAAACACAAACTTTTAACAGCTCTTCTGCTACATGGTAATTTCTGTGGTAAAAAGGATTATTCTGGTGTGCAAATCAACAGGCAGCTAAAGCAGAAGTATTCCTTTAACATGCCCCCTTGTTTCTACCAGTTTAGATCTTCTCTAACTTAAAATAAGGTGATGTAACCCTGAGCCTACAGGAAATGCATCACTTGGTATGCACATCAGCACAATATTTTTTCAACACCACTTTCATTAATAAAAATGATACATTATGTATATTTGATTTAAACTGGTAAATTCCTCAACAGCTGCATTTGGCCTGAGAATCATGTATCGGTGACTACCAAACATAGACACATCATCGCATTTTGAAGAGAAATCAGACTTAACTACCTTTCTTTAATTTTCACACGAGGTTTTAAGATAATTTGACAGATAATTCTTTACTTCTCTGACTTCTCGGAAAAGTCAGTCTACAGTCCTTTCAAATTGTGTCTTTCATAAGCTTTTGCATTTGTAAAATGTGTACAATCCCAGCAGTTTGACACTTTTTGGGGCTTTTTTCTTTTTATTCTCATACAATAGCTTGTTCTGCTTTTTTTATATCATGACTAATGGAGGTGGTTCCCATCACAGCCATAATAATTACAGGCCGAGCAATCTGAGACTACAGCTGCAATGGCTTCCACTTTCTAGCCAGCATTCCCAAAAGAGAAAGATATTTACCAGTGGCATTAGAGATGTTTGCAGATGGACTTTAACCTTGATATGTGTCTTACAGAGCAGAGAAAAATCATGCATTGGAAAAGCTATAGGGTAAAGGGATAGGTAATTAACTACTAGGCTAATGACCCCCTGAGGGTCTTTCAATGCCTAGCCATGCTTCCTAATGTGAGAATCAAACCATCCACCTTGTGTCAGTAAGGTAAATACATTAACCACTATGCCAACTCCCATGCTCTTGGGAGCATAGTCTGTATTGCAGCAAAGAAGCAAATAATTTCCTGCAACCAGTGTCAATAATCACTTATGCAAGTACTACAGTGAGGAGCTAATATAGATCTCACTACAGTTTAGCAAAGGTGTTTGACACAGTTTGGTAAAAAGTCTGGGAAGAAGCTATTTGCTTCTTTGCTTAGCTTTAGCTTAAACACCATTTTTTTCTTTCGCTCTGAACTTACATCTGGGAGGTTAAATATGGGCATTGTGCAATTCTATGCAACTGTATGTAGGGTTACCACCAGTCCCACTTTGCAAGGGACAGTCCCTCTTTGGTCAGTTGTGTCCTGCAAAGAAATCGAAAAAATGGCAAATGTCCTGAGATTTTAGGACAAATATATTTCCTATATTTTATGTAATAGTTGCATAAAACAGTTATTCTGTATCTGAAACACTTAAATGTTATAAGAAACAGAATAAGCAACTAAAATGCTACAAGAATAAGCTTTTATTTAGGCAGAAAACTGAAGTTCTAGCCTCTGTACTGGCCGTGGGTATGTTTTGCCATGCAAAACCTGAAGTTTGTACCAAACATGTCCCACTTTGGGCATTTGAAAAGGTGTCAACCCTAACTGTATAATTAGAGATTCATATCTGAGGACAGACTATTACAGTGAAGCCACTAGTTCATTTCCAAGGTGGGGGGTGCAGCAGATTCAGGGGTGTGGCAGAGACTTGTGAAAACAAGTTGCCTCAATGTTCAGCAGAACATGTGGAAGGGTAGTACTGAAGTAGTTACTGTATACAGTCTGATGTAACAACATGCTACAGTTCAACTGGAGCTGTCACACCCAGGTGAGCAACAGTAACACCACACCCAGGTGAGATTTCTGAAAGGAACACATCCTCTGAAGGAAAACAGAATTGCAAATATTTTTCTGATTAGAAGGTGCACATCTCTTCCCTGTCAAAAGGATGTCTATATGGGAAACATACCACAGCAAGATAAAGATTTTAGTTCAATGGGAGGAAAGGGGATATTATGTAGATCCCTGCCTTCAGGGAATAAATGAAAGTCATGGCTCTGTCTGCCAGAAATCCATGAGAATGGTTGTTGCTTCTTATGCTGAAAACAAATGACATTCTTGTTCAACCAATAGTGTATGAAGGTTCTCTCTAAAGTATTACCTCAGGATGGAAATGGGTGTGCTTCCTGTGGAACTGTACACATTTGACTGTCAGCACAACTATGCAAGTTTTACTTCCATGCATGTCTACATAATTTCAAGAATAAGAGCAGCTCAGTGTCAATCCCATGTCACATTTCCTGAGGACATGTTCAGCTTGTGAATATTTTAACAAGAAGCCCTCTTGTTTTAGGAATGATAAGATGGAGGACTGAATGTCAATCAACTTGTTTTTCTCCTGTTATCTTAGTTTTAAATCTCCTTGTAACTGCAGAGGAACAAGGCAGACTCTTAGAGATGGATGTGTGCGGGCATCCTTATTAGCATGAAACACTGGTATTTTTTGGCTTTTAAAGAATGGATGCAATCTTTCCATGAATAACATAACTTCAAACATATCAATCAGGAACCTCTTTTTCTTCTGGTACAAAAAAATGATACTTTTGGGGCTAGGTAAACATCCTTTCAGAACTGTATTCTGGCTTTTTTTTTTTTTTGCAGTGTTAGTATACCTTCAATAAAATCCTGTAGGAGATAAAAGTCATACAGTAAGGTCTGGCATTGTAGCCACAACTGTTATAAACCTCTGACAACAAACTATCATAAAATATTGTGAATGCTATCTTTTATTCCAGCATTCACCCTGCTGAAGAAGAGAGTGAATTCACTTCTAGAAAATAATAAAACCACCAAAAAGAATAGACCTGGATCCACAAAATAGTTAGATTTAGCGCTTTCGTTTTTAATAAAAACTTCATCAGAATGATTTTTTTATTAAAAAAGAAAGCGCTAAATCGAACTATTTTGTGGATCCAGGTCTATTCTTTCTAGAAAATAAGCACACAGTGGTTCCTCATTTGTGAACATTTGGACAGTTAATATGCCAATAGAAAGTTAGCATGCCAAGTATAGTATCTACTGGTGTCTACATATTCATGAGTAAAAATGTAAAACAGAACTGCTAGTCTGCCATGAGGGTAACCTTGTGGAGATGTTAAAAAGACATTGCTTGCCCACAGACTAGTAGATAAGTGGAGACAAAAGAAAAACAAGGTGAAATGGTTCAAGAAAGAAAGACAAGAAGTGATTCATGTAGGACAGGTAGGTGGTAAGCAAAGGAAGAGGGATAAGACATGGTGTGGGGTATATCTGATTAATTATAGGGACTCCCTGCTGTGCTAGGTAAAGGGAAATGGAAATGGAGAAGGAAAAGCAATGGATGATTTAATTGCAGCAGTTTATATGGTTAATAGAATTGAAAAGAGAGGAAAATAATACTCTGTATGACAGTTCTCTATTTATGTTTGATAACCGAATAAGATCTTACTGTGCCAATCCTCAGACAGGGGAGCAATCAGTGACCCTTATAATTAAATTATTAGAAAATATGACGCACTGGTGTGGAAAAATATTTCCTCATACGTATTCATAATATTGCTATGTTATTATACTTAACAGAAAACTTGTCATCCACAACAGGACTTGAAGGAAACAGAATAGCTCTGTAAAAGGTTGCACCAAACACATTTGAAATGAGCTTAAGGAAGGTATATTTTTATCAATAGTTTGCACTGATTAAACTGCTTTTTTCTGGCTATAGCTAAAATGTATTATTTTGTACGGAAGCATTTTAGTATGGGAAGCATTTATCATTACAGAATACAAATCAGTTAGATGATATTTGCCCAAATTGTGCAAATATATATTGCGATTTGTAAACTTCTAGCAAGAAGACTGAAAAAAAACAAAGGGAATTTTTTTCTGTAAATTTTGTCCCTTAACATTTTATGACCTACCCTAAGGTGCTACAAAACTGAAGTTGTTATATTATGTAAAGGATATCACAATGGAAGCTTCCCCTCTGATTTTTGTCATAGTTTTGATATACAAATCTTTGGATAACTAAGGCTGAGAAATCAAAGTTCAGTAAGTTGCCTTAATTTTGTGAGGCAGAGCATTTTGGAACTTAGTCCAATCGAAATGACTATGCCATTCTTAAGTCTGGGCATATTATTATCTGGTCCTCAGAAAAGTAACAGCACCTTCAAAGCATCCTCAAGCTACTGCACTGACACATTCCTAAATTAATTGACATATATTTATTTATTTAATTTATTTGTTTTTTAACCAGGCAAGAGAGCTAGACCAAAGACACTTTTTCAGTCACACCCTAGGGATGAGGCAATAGTATAGATAATGTATACACAATTATATAGACAGACACTTGTCTGACCAGTTTTGAATTTATACAGTTGAATATGAGCAAAATCACACTGACAGTTGAAAAACTCAGCATAATTGACAACAACGAGATTATACAGATGTCATTACAGTAAATCTCATTGATTGTTAAATATTCATAACACAGACACACTAGCACAGAAACTGCATTAAAGAAATCACATTGACAACAAATAATATATCGAGGCAAGAGCAAACGGCATTCCATATTTCATCACTTCTGTTAAAGTAAGTTATATACATTTGATTATAATATCGGTTATACTTAATTCAGTACATTAGATAACAGTGTGAGCTACATTTTAGAATAGTGGCTCAAAGATAACATTCTCTTCTCTACATTTCCAAGGTCCAGGATTTAATCCTAGCTTCTAATCACTGTCTGTAATTCGTATGTGCCCCCCGTGCCTGGGTTTTCAGTAGGTGCTTTAGTTTTCTCCAACCTTCCAAAAGCATGATGGTTGAGTGCCTGGCCATAGCTATATTTAATTTAGCCCTGCTGTTATGACTTGTTTGGTAGCTAAAAAGTGTTTACAGGTCAGTGCACTTACCCAGTTAAATACTATACAAGTAAGAATACACATTGTCAACATACGTAGGACAAATGTATTTATTTTTCTTCCTTTTAGGAATTGTAGCTTATAGTTCTTGATAGTAGAGTAGCAGATCTCGAAGTAAGTTAGCTCCACAGCACTCTTCCTTCAAGTGCAGAACTTTTCATCAAAAATGATGTAATGTCATGCACAAACCACATGGATTAATTGATGAACAAGAGGCTTGAGGGAACTATCAGAAAAGAGGACCTTTTATATGAGTATGTCTCTTTTCTACAAGCCAAATATAACTCTATTTAGTGATTATTAAATTTTGCTAATTCTACTGTTGAAACATTTAGGGGAAAAACAGAGAGGCACATTAATGCTATATAAAACTGTAACATTTTCCAGACACAGTAACCTTCCATTGACAGAAGGGAGATCATTATAACACCTGATTAAACTTTAGGATTTGGTAATTAAACTCTCTGATGAGGTAGGTAACACTGTGTTAATGAGTGAAGAGATGTGTGGGGTGAAGGCAAATGAACGACTGCAAGTGAAGAATAATTACGTAAAGCCATCAGGTGATCTTATTGTCAAGTAGCAAATTCAATTATGTAATTTGATGGAGAATTCTCTCAAAAATAAACGGATCTAAAGGAAGGAAGCAGGATGACTGAAGTGAAACTTCCAACAATTTAAAAATGTATGCAGTTTTCACAAACTACATAAATGTCTGATGAACATTGCGCAGCTATTTAATCCATGATATAACAGCACAGAGTGAAACACATTCTATATGGATAATTTGTTTACAGCACAATGATCCATGCTTACACCCTAATTTCAGCTACCCCCCATAGTTAGCCTTATAATGCAAAAATGACAACTATTGCTTAAGATTTAAATGGCAGTTTCAGAAACAGTAATGTACTTCTTATACAAACAAGCATGAAGATGAATATATTCTGTAGTATTTGTGGTTTACTTTGAAAGAAAAAAAAAGGTATTTTGTTTTCAGCCAAAATGTTAACTGTTAATATATTGTAATATTGAATGGATTGCTTTCACACTCTGCTCTACAGACTGCATTTACTATAGGTGTTCAGCCTTATAACATTTATACTTTTGCAGATATTAGCTTGGTGGGTGAGGTTATTTATTTCTCCCACCATACACTATGCATCACCTATTACATTTCCAGTCAGATATGTGCAAGATCATAGTAATAACACCAAGTGCAGACTAGGTGTTGTATGACTAATTAGTGATCCACACACTGGAGTTTTTGACCTTTGGGGTGGGTGAATGGCCAGTGCCAGCCTGTTCATTCTGTGGGAGGGAGATTGTCCTGCTACATGAACAATGCACAGACCAAGCAGAAGAGATTGCTTTGGCATGCAGAAGGACAAAATGGAAACAACCTGCATTCCCAGGAAGCTGTGCATTAGCACAATAGCTGCATTCTGAAATACGCGAAGAAGAGAAGAGTGGCATTGTGGAATCCATATCTGTCAAGCTGTCACATGGCAACAGGGTCTCAGGCTAAACATAACCTTGATGATTGCATGGATTACAGTCTCCAGTGTCCAGCTCTCATCCGCATGGAACAAATAGAGTGCTGCACTCTCAGAAGAGCTGAATGTCAGTAGGCAACATGGAGAAACAGATTAAAAAAAAATTCCAGTAATCAACACTGGTGTCCCCCAGCCACTGCATCAGCTCAAAGGAAGAGCAGAAAAGAAAGAACCAGAACAACTTAAAAGGGATGGGCCTACATTACAGGGTACAAAATATAAATGCCGAATGAAAAGTAATTAACAAACAATGAAACAGGAAATATGAGAAGAGTTCTGTTGCATTGTGCACCTTTGACTAGCCAAAGAAGGTAAAAAAAAAAAAAAAAAAAGAAATGAACAGGACTTTCAAGCACAGACATATGGAACACAAACAAAGATATTCAAGAGCTGCAATGAACTGATATCAATCAGTGAATGATGACTTTATAATGATAATGAAGGTAGACAGGATCAAAAACAATGTATTTTTAAACTGCACTGGCATAAAATAAGACCTGTGTAATTTCTTACAAAACAGCTGGTTTTAGAGTATAAATGCAGTGCATAAAGGAGCAAATGTCACTTCAGATGAAAAACATATCTAACAATGGCATTTCACGGTATTCATTTGGCTTTTTGTGTTGGGTTAAAGCATTGTCCCATGGGACTGTGCCCTGCAGCCTTTTACTTAACCTATTTAACTGTAATGTTGTTTACCATGGGAGAGAGAAAATGGATTCTCCTTGTATAGCACTTATATACTATCAGTGCAAAATTTGACCAATTGTGAATAACCAAATGTTTGATCCTCAAACTATGATCCCAGAAAAATAGGTGTAAATATGCACTAATAAAGACACAAGGAGAATGACCCTTATGAGGTCCACTAATAAAAATATAAGGAAGATGACCCTTATGAGGCAAAATAATAAAGACATAAGGAGGATGATCCTTATGGGGTGCACTAATAAAGACACAAGGAGGAAGACCATTATAAGGTGCACTAATAAAGACATAAAGAGGATGACAACTATGGGGATACATTAATTAAGACATAAGAGGGATGACCATTAAGGGGGTACATTCATAAAGACATAAGCAGGATGACCTTTATGGGATGCACAAATAAAGACATAAGAAAGATGACCCTTATGGGGTGCACTAAAGACAAAAAGAGGATTACCCTTATGTGGTGCATTAATAAAGATATAAGAAGGATAGCCCTTAAGCAGTGCATTAATAAAGAAATAAGGAGGATGACCCTTAGGAGGTAAATTAAAGACATAAGGAGGATGACCCTTATGGGGTACATTAATAAAGTCATAAGGAGGATGACACTTATGGGGTACATTCATGAAGTCATAAGGAGGATGACCCTTATTGGGTACAGTAATAAAGACATAAGGAGGATGACCTTGTGGATTGCATTAATAAAGGCATAAGGAGGGTGACCTTTATAGGGTCGACTAAGACATAAAGTGGATGACTGTTAGGGGTGCACTAATAAAGACATAAGTAGGATAACCAATACATTAATAAAGACATAAGAGGATAAACATTATGGGGTGCATTAATAAGAACATATGGAGGATGATCCTTAAGAGGTACATTAATAAGGACATAAGAAAGATGACCCTTAAAATGTTAATACAGATATAAGGAGTATAACCCCTATGGGGTGCACTAACAAAGCCATGAGGAAAATGACCCTTATAGGGTACATTAATAAAGACCTAAAAATGATGACCCTTATCAGATGCAGTAATAAAGACATAAGGATGATGACTCTTATTGGGTATATTAATAAAGACATAAGCAGGTTGACCTTATGGGGTGCACTAATAAAGACCAGAGGAGAATGACCCATATGGATCACTCTAATAAAGACTTAAAAATGATGATCCTTATGGGGGTACATTAATAAGAACATTAGGAGGCTGAGCATACCTCTCAACTGTCAATATATTTGCTTCAGATTTTTGGTCTGTTCCTCATAAAATTTGTGGTTTTCTGTCATATCACTGAGAATTGAAGTCACTAAATAATGACATACATTTGAATTTCAGACTTTACATCCTTCAGAAAATGTGTCTAAGTTTATAAGAGCAATATTTAAAACCTGCCACTATTTTGGGCCTTTGTCCCCCCATTAATGTCTGGCTTTATCCAGATTTCTTGCTCTAAGAAGTTGAGAGATATGAGGATGACCCTTATGGGGTGGACTAATAAAGACATAAGGAGGATGAGCCTTAAGAGTACATGAATAAAGACATAAGAAGGATGACATTTATGGAGTACATTAATAAAGACATAAGCTGGATAACCATTACATGGTACATTAGTAAAGACATAAGGACTACAGCCATAATAGGGTACATTAATAAAGATATGACTAGGATGACCCCTATGGGGTACATTATTAAAGCCATAAGGAATACAAAACACCTAAATATCTTGAAAACTTCAAATGCTTTTCAATCATACTAAAGAACAAATAAATGAAGACAAAAAGTATATTAAAATAACTTTCAGAATAATACTAAACAAAACCATAAAAATTGTGGACATCCAGCAGAGAAATCTTATATCCCAGCAAAAAAATTCAAGCCAAACCCCTCTCCCAATGACTCAACACTCAAAACTGCAATACAGTTCAGCTTTTATTTTATAGATAGTACAACATTTCTAACCAAGGATTCCTCAACATCTAATACTAACCCTGTCCAATAGCCACATATCACCACATCCACTTTCACCTTCAAACCTGATACCACATCCTATATAAAAATTAAAGTTATGTATTCACCATAACTATGCATCTGTGTTGTCCATTTTCATTTTTTAATGTACGGGTCTCAGATCCGATCCTTGGATCTGACTCAGCCAATCTCTTTAGATTCTTGGATCTGACTCTTGAGTTCCTCCCTTTATGCATAATGCCCTTACTTGCCAGATTACCTCAGACTGAGTTTTCTACTGCTAAATATGCCAGAAGACATAAATACTTTAATAATCTTTAATAATAATTATAATTATAACAAGGAAACAGGACAGAGAGAAGAATAGGGGCTCAGACTAGAAACAATGGTTCCCATATACCTCACCAGATCACTCCCAAAGGATAAGGATGGGGTAAGGAGGGTGGGGAGTTGAGGAAGAATGAACATGGACAACATAGATGCATTATTATGGTGAGTACATAATAATATATGATGATGTCATTTTCATTCATTCCTCAACATCTGAGACAGAGACCCCAGCTACAATAATCTTGGGTGGCCTCCTCGATATTCTGGAGAACACGGACCCAAAGGCAGCCCTGTTCCTGGATATGATGTCCAACTTGTAATGAGCAATAAAAGTATGGGAATTGGAGCAAGTGGCTGCAGCACAAATGTCATCAATTGAAGCTCTGGACCAAAAAGCAAATGATGTAGCCATGGATCTAGTTGAATGAGCCTTTGGAGATTTAGGTAAGGACAAACCTCTTAGAGAATATACAAAGGAAATGCAATCTGTTATCCATTTAGCTAAGGTAACTTTAGATACTGTTTTTTCCAATTTGTTTTAGCAAAAGAAACAAACAGTTAAATCATTTTTTTGAAATCCTCTTGTTCTCTGGAGGCAAAAATGAAGTTATCTATGTGCATCTAAAAGGTGTAGCATGTATTATCCCTTATTGTCAAGTTTTGGAAAGAAGACTGGTAAACTGATTACTTGACTCATGTTTGACTCAGAAACAACTTTTGTCAAGGATGAAGGGTTTGTACATAATGTCACTTTGTCTTTGTGAAAAACAAAATAAGGCAGTTTTGAAGAAAGTGCTTGGAGTTCAGAAACTCACCTTGCTGATGTAATGGCAACAAGAAAAAATGATTTGCAACTAAGAAATTTAAGGTCTGACTTAGATGAAGTTTCAAAGGGGGGACTGAGTTAAAGTTTGTAACAAGGCATTAGGATCCCAGGGTGGAGCAAGGTCTCTTACTGCACGTCTAAGCAGAAGAGTATCCTTCACAAAAGCCTTAAAATTTTTAGAAGACGCTAGGGGGAAGACAATGTATCCTGTGTGGTAATCAGAGATGGCTGCAAGCTGGATTTGGAAACTGGCACAGTCCTGAAAATTTGAAGCCAGAAATTCCAAAATAGCAGCAGGAATTGGAGCTGTGAAGGGATCTAGGTTTCTTTGTTCCACCCAAAATAAAAATATCTTCCATTTACTCTTGTAAATCTTTCTTGTAGAAGGCTTTTGAGATGAGATGAGGATCTGATAAACTGGGAGAGGAAAGCCTGGACTATTTAGCCATCATTGGAATTGGAGAAACCATGCAGTTAACTAGAGCCTTGAATGCCTGGATGAATCATTTGTGATGGGTACAATAGGAGATCTGGGATCCAGTGTCCAAGGTGGACTTAGAAGATGAGATCAAAGGAAAGGGAACACCACCTGCCAATGCCATAAGGAAGCAATGAGGATTAACTTGCTTTTCAACTATTGTGCTTTCTGGAGAAATTTGGGTATTAAGAGAAGGGGAGGATAAGCATAAGGAGACTGGGGGGGGCATGGATTAAAACATCTCTCAGTGACTCCTTCTGAGGAGAAATTAGGGAAAAAACCCTGCTGAACTTGTTTTTGTGGGGAGACACAATGAAGTCACAGCAAAGTTGACCCCAATGATGAAAAATCATTTTCATCACTACAGGACTGAGAGACAAATCGTGCGGCATCAGGATGGATCTGGAGTTTGTCGGCTAAGAAGTTGGATTTCTCCGGGATGTGCATTGCTAGAAGAAAGCAGTTGAAGGAGATTGCCCACTGTCAGACTCGCATTACCTCTCGGCAAAGGCAACAAGATCTTGTTCCCTTCTGTTTGTTGATGTACAAAACTACTGACATACTGTCTGTCTGGATAAATCATACCTAGAGGGAGGGAGTTCTGAAAGGCCTGCAACACTAATAAGACCGCTGTCATCTCAAAGATGTTGATATGCAAACTGGTCTCTTCTGGAGATCACGTATCCTGTAAAGTCCATCCCAACAAATGCCCCCCAGAGTGGCCTTCAGGGCAGGAGAGATAAAAGGGCATCCCTGACAAAGCTCATTGGACTGGATCCACCAAATTAGGGAATCCTTGCAGACTTGTGAAATATTTATAGGATACTTTAATAGATATCAAAGCATCAACCATTGCACTGACAGGGTACAATACAGAATCCTCATGGGAAAATGAAATATGGGTAATAGGGTGATCACTGCAGCCATTGAACCTAAGGCTTGAAGAACCAGCCTTGCAGGACGATAGGTATGGTCTAGAATCTGTCTGTTGTGCAATCTTAGGGAATGAATTCTGCTCTGAGGCAAGAATGCGAGCTGTCTGACTGTGTCCAGGTGAGCTCCTATAATCTCCAAGACATGACATGATTGAAGTTGGGACTTGGAAAGATTTACTGTGATCCCTAGGAATGGACACAAATGGAGTAAATAATCCCTGGCCTCCTCTAGGAGATGCTTGCTTGGTGTGGAGAAGAGCCATCACCTAAATAAGGAAACGCTCTGAATCCGTGTAGTCTGAGATGAGCTGCCACCACTGCCATGCATTTGGTGAACATCCTGGGGGATGTGGTGACACCAAAGGGTAGAGCTCTGAACTGGTAATGACTGGCTCCCAGCCAAAAGCACAGCTATCTTCAGAGAGCTTGTTTATTTTGTTGTGATAGTACACATCTTGAAGATCTATAGAGATCTATAGAGCACATCCAGTCCTCCTTCTGTAAACGAGGTAGAATGAACTGAACCATGACTATCCAGAACTTGGAGATCTTCACAAACTGATTTAGATGACTGAGATCTAGAATAGGTCTCAGGTCCCCTGACTTCTTTGGCACAAAAAAGAACCTTGAATAAATTCTGGATCCTGCTTGGTGTAGACGGACCTTTTGGATGAATCTCTTTTCTAGCAGCTTTTGATTTTCTAATGTTGCTAATTCCCTCTGATTGGGTGGAACATTGGGGAGATGTCTCTTTTGTGAGGGATTTTGTGAGAAGGGAATGAAGTATCCTCTGAATATGATCCTTTGCACCCAAAAATCTCTTGTAATGGCTGTCCAGGCATTTGGGTGCAAGTAAAGCACCTCCAACTGCCTCCAGGAAATAACAGCCAGGCAACCTTTCAGGATCACTGAAAGAATCCTGAGACCCTTGGTTCTGCAGACCACCTCTGCTGTGAGGATGACGTCTTCCATTACTATTTCCCTCCTTGCCTCTGGAGAAAAATCTCCACGAGTCCTGCAAATGTCCTTGAGAGTTTTGGCACCAGATATTCTTACCACTGCGCTGACTCCTAGAGAAAGATCTTTGTAGGGTAGAGAAATGGATTCCAACAGCAGACAAAGTCTTTCCATCTTTCACTGCAGGAAAGCGTGTCCTTAACTGTGGGCCCAAACAGGAAAGAGTCATCAAAAGGAACATTGATGAAAGAGGATTAAAGGGCTCCTCAAAAATCACACAGTCTCATCTAGGCATGTCTCTTTATGGCTATGCCTGAACCAGCATCCCATGAGGACCCCTCAGCAGTGTGAGATATTAAACTCATGGACACATTGGATATAGATTGTAGGGTGGCAAGTTGGGAGGAGTACATTTTCTCTTCCTCTGCTGACATGGACCCTGGTGTAGACTTAAAGAGTTCCATGATCAAGTCCCTCTGTAACCTAGTAAAATGTGCCAGGTAGTTGCTTGACTACAAGGCAAAGGTTGTTGAAGTGTAAATGCACTTTCTAAGTCGGTCCAGTTCCCTAGACTCTTTGTTAGGATTATGGGCAGAGGAATTCTGTTCAGCTAGTTCATTTTTGGTGGCTGCTGCCACATCTAGAGCATCTACAGGGTTTCCCCTTACTCCAATACTGCCTGTCATAGGTTCATATGCTGTTAGTAGGCTATTGACCTGAGGGTCTTTAAAGCCTAGCAGTTAAATCCCTACATAATACTAGATGAGAGATATTGTCTATGTCCAAGGTTTTTCCTGGAAAGGACTACCCATGTCCAGGAGAGGAGCTGGGGTAATCCCTGGCAGACATTTATGGTTTCCATCCAGTCATCCAGATTGTGCTTAAACAGGGTCATGGAGGTGCTCTGCTTGATATGGATTGGAAGCCTATTCCAGAGGAGTGGCAACCTCTGAGAGATGTATCTGTCTCTTCAGCAGGTCCTGTTTATGTCACAGACTAGACTGAGGTCTCTGGAACGGGTGAGTCTAGTCTCATTTGACTTACGGATGTGCAGCATTTCCATTAGATTTGGATCAGACATAGCTCTGCAAACCAGACATAAGTTGCCTCTAAGTAGTCTATATGCTACTGAGTACAGTGAAAGCGACTTCAGTCAAGATATGTGCTGGAGACCCTGAATTTTCTTAGTTAGAAATCTCTGAGGTCTCTCAAGTTGCTGTAGGTGTCTGTCATGGTCCATACCAAAGGCAGCATTACATTCAATAGTAGGCCTGATGAGGGATGAGTACAGGGGGCTATAACCTTTTTTGTTATTGAGGCAATGCCTTTGCTAATCAGGTGAGTGATGCAGAATGCCTTCCTCACCACAGTAGACTCATGGTGGTCAAAGTTGAGGTCACAGTAAACTTGTATTCCCAGGTCTCTCACTACTGAATTGGTATATAGGGTATTATTGTTTATTTCATAATCAGCAGGGACACTGTTTTTACTGAAGGGAATGATGATGCATTTTTAGTATTTAGTTTAAGACCATGGCTTTGGCACCAATCATTAGTCTGTGTAAGCCCCTTTTGAAGTATGCTGACATCGCTATGGGATTCAATGATAGCACCTAATTTACAGTCATATGCAAACTTGGTTAGCCACAGCCCCTCCATTTCTCCTGGACGTCTGAGTGGTATATGTCAAACAAGAGGGAGCCCAGCACTGATCATTGTAGGACCCCACTGGTGACAGGTCTGCTGGTATAGGTAAAGCCTCCCACTTTCACTGACTGTTGTCAGTCTGTAAGATAATTTGCAGCCCACCTGACAACATAGGGGTTGATATTTGACTGGGTTAGTTTGTGTAGGGTTTGGAGGTCACATATATCCTTATTTGTGAGGTCCATGATGATTCATTCCATTGCCTTTCAGATGAGTCTGGTTAAACTTATGGGTCTATAGTTACCTGGGTCTGTTGCTGAGCTGCCTTTTTGGAGGGGGTTAACAGTCACTGTTTTCCATTCGGTTGGGACAAAGCCAGCACTCAGGCTGTGGTTAAAGAGAGTGCCTAATGGAGTAGCTAACTCTTGTTTTACAACATTAAGAACACAGCCAGGAATGCCATCTGGTGCCATGCAGGCTGTGTTTTTGTCTTGGAGAGACCATTAATGACTTGCTCTTTGGAGATGCAGGGAGGAGGAGATGATGAAGACATGGTTTGTGGTATGCTTGGGGGGGGGGGGTAAGGAGTGAAATTTTTGCCAAACCTGTCTTCTAGCAGGCTTGCAATTTCTGCAGAGTCAGAGTGTGTGATGCCATCCACAATTAGTTCAGCACACATCTGAGTCCTACTATTTTAGGTTGCGGATGTAGTTGAAGAAAGCCTTATTGTTATTCTTGGCTATGGTTGATACATTTTTCTCACAGTTGTTCTTTGAAGATTTTATGAGTTGTCTTATTTGCTTGTTTAGGCTGAGAAGGGTGCTCTTCCAGTTCTGGGAGTTCACTTTTGTATTTTTAGACAGCAGCTTTTTTTGCTTATTGTATAATTTATTAATGTTAGACATCCATCAGGATGGTTTGTTTTTTCTTGAGAATCTTGCTTTAATCCTATCTGGCATGGCTGTGCCTAAACATTTGTGTAGATGTTTATACAAGGCATCAGTGTATACGTTATTATAGCTGTCAATGCCATCTGTGGAAACTGCAGCATGGAAGTTGATTATGCCTTCCCTTAGGAAGGTATAGTTAGCTTTGGTGAAGTTTTTTAGCTGGCGTCTCCATTGGGGAGTTCTGGTGCTATTGCTACTTCAAAAATGACTGATTTACGGTCAGATTATACACTTGCAGCATTGCATCATCACTCATACTGGTAAGGCCCAGATCTAGAATACTGGAGCCCCTTGTGTGGTGGTGAGCTATTTATTCCAGGGCATTTGATTTAACAAAGTCCAGAAACTTTTGTGAGAGTGAGTTTGGGCTCATATAAGTTTCCCAGTTAATGGAAGAATAGTTGAAGTCACCCATAACTAGGGTGTTAGGCTTTACCTTAATTGTCCCATGTAGGCCTAAATAAGCTATGTGGGCATTTGGTTCATGGAAGGGGACCTGTAACTGACAATAACCTGAAAGGAGGGGGGACTTACCCATGGCAATTTGGACTTGGAGTAGCTCCATAGAGTTTTCTTGTCTAACCAGTCTAGAGATGTAATTATCTTTAATGAAGATAGGTACTCCACCTCATTTGGTTCACACACCTTCAACTTGCAGTCTGAATGTGTGGAAGACATTGTAGCCTTGCAAGGAAGGGGTACTTTCTGAGGCCTTGAACTAGGTTTCCATGACTGCACATATGACATCTTCCAGGGAGAGTAGTGCTTCCAGAGAATGCAGTTTCTGATTTAAAGTCCTAGAGTTTAGCAGCATAACCCTTAGCTTCTTTGTGTTTGATATTTTCACGTCTGGAATTTTTTTGTTTTAACTTTGCCTAAATAGCAACTGAAAGCCTGGACGTGCCAAGTTTAGACCATATCTGGCAAAGCAACATGATCTATCCACCATGTCATTCCAGGCTGACAGGAACTGGATCCCTTTAGAATGACACCAGAAACTAAGCCAATTACTGAAGTCAATCATTTTCTTTTTATATTACAGTATTATCATAGGCAAGGGTAAAATGCTACTCAAAGTTAGGGCATACCCACCTGGAACACATATTCAGATCGCTCAATTATGTCTCTCTTTATATAATCCAGGTAGGTATATCTCATGTCGTTCACACCAACATGAACTATCACGGAGTCATAACAGTACTTGTTGGCAGACTTGAGTGCATGTGATATCCGGTGAATCCTTGCACCAGACAGGCAGCTGACCGTAACCTTCTTGTTCAACCTGGTGAGCTGGGCATCTGTATGTCTGACTATAGAGTCACCTATAACTAAAACATTTGGAATAGTTGTGCATTGCCTTTAGGGCTTGTTTGGTGAGACACAGGTGCTAGTATTTTTATGTGTATTGGGTACTTTGGCTGTTGTGTTAGGTGTAGCAGGTTTGTGTTTTGGAGGTCTCTCGTCTTTAGGTAGGTTTCTGAAGAGTTCCTCTGCATGTTAAGGTTTATATGTTGGGTGCATACTATGAATAGGAGTCATGGTTTGTGTTCTATCAACTTATTTAATGTTGCTGTTCTGAGCATGAGAGAGCAGTGATTCCAGATTCTTATTGTAGGAGCATCTCTCGCAAATTGTACTTGAGTAATTTAGGAGTAAGGGGTTGTCAGTGTACATGAGGCAGTTGCTTCACTGCCTCAAAAAATATGTCCACCAGGCTGGCAGGGGAAAAGAGGGAAACTGACAGTCTATAATGCAATGTTTGAACCTATTGTCTTAGCAGATAAGGAGAAAAAGATGGGGATTTCAGAGAGGGAGCTATTTTAGGGTGAGTAACCTATAGGATGTACAGCTGGAGTTCTATAAAAGAGGGATCTATAGAGTTTGATGTTCATAGGTAAGAGGTAAAATCTCTGCTGGGTGGTTCACTGAAAAGCCTAGACCTATTCAAGAACTGTTCTGTTACAGAGCAGCTGCTTCTAAGGGAAAATACTTCTATTGGCGGCTTTGTATCTATAGCCACCAAAAGTTACCCCCTCTGCGCAGTGGTGTACTATGCGCAACAAGAGCAAAGCAGCTAAATACAAATAAACCAATTAAAAAGCTCAAACTGAGCTCTGCACCAGTGAAATAGCTCAAATTGAGCCCTAAACCAGTAACCTTCCATTAGATAGTCCTATTGCATGCTCCTGCCACAAGGGTATAGGGGGGGCTTCTACAAAACAGATGTCCTGATTTTTAGTGCTCAATCTACAAACAGAACTGAATTTAGACAGACTGAATACAGTCTATACTATGGCCAACAGAAGTGCAACAGAACAACAGAAAAAGGGCAGGATATTTTTTAATTAAATAACCAAAAGTGTAAAAAACAGCACTATTTTTTTAATTAATAATAGCAACAGAATAAAACAGCACAAACATTTTTTTTAATTAGGTAAAATCAGCAGTTGGTGTGGAATACAGTCAAAGTGCAATAAATGCAGTAATAAAATAGAGTGCAAAGCATCAGCAAACAGTACAGTTTTTTTTTAAAACTGTCAAGTACACTCACAGTGCATAAGAGAAGAGCAAAGAAAAAATGCTTAGAGCCCTTTTGGAGGTTTCCCAACTCAGAAAGACCAGGTAAACACCTACAGCCACTAAATGGATAATCCCAATCCTCCCAATGTAAAAGTACAGTAAGAGAGTGTCCGGAGTTAAGAGCTACCAAAAACAAACTTGTGGGTGGAAACCCTTATACAGGCCATATGCAAGCTTGAAATCCTTCAAAGACAAATGCCCAGAGTTTCACTTTGTATTTATGCATCACTCAGGAGACAATTCAAATTAACCAGTGAAAAAACGTGAAATATGAGCCTAGATAATTTAAGTGTCTGTCTCTCACAAAGAATAAAATCACCAAGCAAGATTTCTTGAAAGAGAGACAAAATGCAGCAGGTAAGACAGAAAGCAGCTCTATCAGTCAAAGACAAAAAAATATACTTTCTCACCCAGCAGGGAATCACCAGCAGTGCTACATCTTTTGCAAGCTTGAAATGCTCCTAGAATGTTGTCTGGTCAGGGGGAATAGGCTCCATGCTATCCGGTTCTTTCCACACCCAGTGGGAGACAAGGTCTCTAAGGTCATCTGCTGGGGGGGGGGGTAACCCAAGACATAGATAGGCCACATCCAAAGGCTTCCAGAAACACTGATTCCTCCTGGAAAGGACTTTCGGAGGGCCAACCAACTTTTTGGCACAGAATCTCTAAACTGTCTCTTAAGGAGAAATCCTCAGGTGGGGACCCTTCCCCCTCATCAAAATCAGTGTCCTCAGTTAAAGATTCTTGTGGGGACTCTGGCTCCTCTTACAAGGTCTCTTCCATTGGACCTCTTCAGTAAGGTGTTCTGGAGAGGAATTGGAAGAGACAGGGAGTTCCTGAACAGGAACTGTCTCAAAGCTCTTATGGGCTGACTGTCCCTGTTTTGAAGGGTGCCAAGACTTAGAACTCAAATCCATTGGTGGGACGGGTTCAGGAACTGAGGAAGTAAGTGTAGAAGATTCCCTGGGACAGGAGAAAACCCTCTCCACTACCTCAAAGGCAGTGTGTCCAAAAGAAGTAGAAACCAACCTTGCCAGAGCCGAAACACTTGGCTCAGTCAGTTCTCTACCCCTTTCGTATCTCCCCTCCAAGGAGGGAGTTGGACCTGAGCTGTCCTGTGCTGAGGCTCTGAGGGGAAGCAATGGCTCTGAAAACCTCAGAGTCAAAGTCAACCCCCCCCCCCCCACATCCAGTTCCAACACCAGTTCAGAGACTTGTCATGCTCTGTGGGGATTGGTGCCTAATGGATCAGGGCAAAAGGTCAGACCCATAGAAGATGGTAGTATCTTCAACTCTCAGTGCTCTCAGATCTAATGGCTCCAAAACTATGGGTCAGATCGGAGAAGGAGTTACTATGGGGAGTAAAGGTGGCTGAGGGTTCATGGATACGATGGGAGACAGAGACGGCAACATCCCATCTGGATTTGTGCTCTAAGAAATTTCCACATCATCCTGTTCACATCTGCCTTGGTAAGATTACAGGAGGCTCAGAGTGAGGAAGTTGCTGAAGGAGGGCGGGATGACTTCCTAGGTGTCTCCTGTGTAAAATGGAGACCTAAGTCTAGGAGACACCAGTTCCAGAGAAAACAGGACTCCAGAGCCAAGGAAACTTAACCACAGAGGCTGGCAGATCTGACACTTTGACTTGGGAGGGAGGCTATGAACTTGGAGCAGATGCAGGAGACCATGTAGAAGAGCTATTCCTGTTCTCCATGGGCTCAGATGACCTTTTCTTTTTTGTGGGGGTTTGAACCCCAGAAGCAGAAGCAGTAGAGGAAGATGAAGCTGGCAGAAGGCCCTTCAAGACCAACTTATTCTGCCTGTCACTGACTGCCCTCAAATTAAAGCCCGCACAGATCTCACAAGACATCTGTAAGTGAGAAGGGACTAAACAATATACACACTCCCTGTGGGCATCAGAACTGGATATCTTATGCCCACAGGAAGTGCACTTTTTAAAACCAGTAGGCTTGTCAGCCATACCAACAAAGAAACAATAGCCAAAAACAGAAAGAAGGCATAGCACCAACAATGGTACAAAAAGTTACCAAAACTGTATCCTGAAGGTCAAGTTGAGTAAAGGGAGGAAGGCTGAACAGATATGAAAGGTAAATATAAGGAACAGAAAACAAGAGAAAATAAATACTATTTCTCCACGCAATGCCCAAAAAGACACACTAGAGCTTGGGAGAACAAAATCCTGACCAAATCTTTGGAGCAGCAAATGAGATCTGAGGTAATCTGGCAAGTAAGAGGTATTATGGATAAAGGTAGGAGCTCGAGAGTTGAATCCAAGAATCAAAAGAGATTGGCTGAGTTGGATCCAAGGGTCATCTCCGAGACCCAAACATTGAGAAATTAATGAAAATGACAACATCAGATCTACTCTTAAACAAACTTAAATCATACTCTTCTTCAGCTAATAATCTCCTGAATGAGTACCTACACACACACACACACACACACACACACACACACACACACATACATACTATATATATATATATATATATATATATATATATATATATATATATATATATATATAAATGTATACACACACATACATATACACAGATATAGTATAGACCCACACGTACTTTGCTTCTTAAGTCTGACAAGTAATTTTTCATGCTCACTAATATAATTGCATTTATCATCAATTATGTTGAGGCTCCTCAAAATTTCCAAGCTATGCAACATCTTTTTGTAAGCCAGGCATTTAAAAGTGAGGCTTCTTCTGACACTGATTAGAAACAAAAGCTGCCCACTATGAGATGAAAGTACAGTTGTGTAAAATCTTACCATAACAGTAGATGTCCTTCTCTTCACTGTTGCAGTACTCCTAATGTAAGGGATCTCCTGCCAAAGATAGTCTGATGACCAGCCAATATACCAAAGACTTAAGTATCTACAGGCATCATATGTCATACATATGCTCCCATGCAAGGCATAAAGATGATGTACGGATGCACACATTTCAGAACTGAAAAGCCCCAGGAGGAACAGAATGTTCCAAGGGACCAGGAGGAAGAACATGTGCACCCAGAAGGAAACAAGAGAATGAGATGAAACCTTTGGCCATGGGGGCAAGGAGAACATGCTAAAGCACAGGGGAGAAGGAGGGAGGGAGCGAATACGTAACAGTGAAGAGAAGGACATCTACTGTTATGGTAAGATTTTACACAACTGTACTATGCTCTTCTATATCACTGTTGCAGAATTCCTAACATAAGGAAGACTATAAAAGCTCAAGAGGAAACTTGGAAGGAGGATGGTACTGAAGAAGCCTAAGAAACCCATGCAAGATAGCCCTGGCAAAGCCATCTCTAGTCCTGAAAATAACATGCAACTTATAATGCTTAGTGAATGTATGGACGACAAAGTAGCAGCCTCAAGGATGGAACTGGTATCCTGCCCCTTGAAAAAAAAAGCACCAAAAGAAGGAATAACTTTGGCAGAGTGAGCCTTTACTGAACATGAAAGACATTTGCCATGAAAGGAATAATACAAAGAAATGGCTTTAGAAATCCAAGAAGAGATGGTCTGTTTAGAAACAGCTAAACCCAAAGACCTGCAAGAAAAGAAACAAAAAGCTGCTCATATTGGTGAATAACATTAGTTTTATCTAAATAATATCTGAGCTGTCAATGCAAATCCAAGGTGTGAAGATCCTTCTCACTGGCAGACTGCAGAGATGGAAAAAGGGAAGGCAAATGAATAAATTAAGAGACAACACATTGACCACCTTGGACATAAAATGATTAGTACAAAGAGACACCCTGTCTCTGTGAAAAACTAAAAAGGGAGGAACAGCCATGACAGCCTGATAGCTCAGACTCTCTCTTAGCTGAAGTGAGGGCTAAAAGAACAGTAGGGTTGCCACCTTTTCAAATAGCCAAAGTGGGACATTTTTGTGTAAATAGATGAGATTTTGCAGGACAAAACATACTCACAGCTAGTGAAAAGGACAGAACTTTACTTTTTTGCCAAAATGAAAGCTTATTCTTGTAGTGTTTGAGTTGCTTATGCTATTTCATATAACATTTAGGTGTTTCAAATACAAAATAACTATTTTATGCAACTAATAAAGAAATGTTATGAAATATTTTTGTCCTAAAATCTCAGGATAATTGCAATTTTTTAGTTTTTCTTGCAGGACACAACTGTCCAAAGAGGGACAGGTGGTAACCCTAAAGAACAATCTTCCAAGTACAATGTTGTAAGAAAGCTGAAGCAGCAGCAGGATCAAAAGGAGCCTGAATCAAGTTTTCAAGAACAAAGCCGAGGTCCCAGGAAGGCATAATTGGCCTCCAGGGAACCTGATATAAGGAACACCTTTAAAAAGCTGCTTTACCTCAAATCTAGAGGCCAAAACAGGAGTTAAGGGTAGACAAGCAGGAATTGCTAACAGATGAGCTTTAACTGAAGAAAATGCCAATCCAGCATGGAGCAGATCATAGAAGTAAGAGAAAACCAACCTGCCCAGATAAGGGATCTTGGTTTCACGAGAGGCACCAGACAGAAAATCTCTTCCATTTGGACAAGTATGATTTTCTGGTGGTGGGTTTCCTGTCCTCCTGCAGTACCCAAAGCACATCCTCAGAAAAGAGGTGCCTAAAAGGGATCAAAACCCTATCACCCACAGTGTCATTTGGTAAGTGGAAAAGTGAGAATGGATATGAGACCCCTTGTCTTGTGCAAGAAGGTCCACTCATTGAAGTTACTTGTGGTGATTGCCCCTGGCCAAGTGAAAAAAGGGGGAACCAATGCTGTCTGGGTCAAAAGGGAGTAACTAGCAATATTTGGGGGGGGGGTCTTGCCTGATCTGTGCAAGACCCTCAGAAGCAGGGGGGGCAGGGAAGGCATATAAAAACATCCCCTTCAAAGGAAAAGACAGGTCATCCACTTTCCAAGTCAGAGGACTTGGGACTATGGAAAAGAACAGAAGAAGTTGTCTGTTCAGAGAGGAGGCAAAAAGATCTACCTGAGAAATACCCCATTGATGGACAATGTCCAGGAACACATCTCTGTGAAGCATCCATTCATGAGCTTGTGTGCTGTACCTGCTCAAAATTTGCACTAAATTGTGCTCTGAGGGAATGTGACCTGCCTGAAGAGTCACCTGATACTGAACAGCTAAATCTCAGACCTGAAGAGCAGGCAGACAAAGGTGATAGGATCTTGTACCCCCATGCTTACTAACATACCACATCACTGCATTATTGTCTGTGAAAATTTTGAGGGGCCCAGGATGAAAGAAGGGATGAAAAGCTTGAAGAGCTAGAAACAGAGTCCTCATCTCCTTGTTGTTGATGTGGTCCGACTTCTGATGAAGATACCAGAGACCCTCAAACTGGGAGAACCATAGGATGCTCTCAACCCCCTGTCTGATGCATCTGTTAAGAGCTCTCTAGTCAGGAATGGAGACTGAAAAAGAAGCGGTGGGTTAAGAGGAAGTTCAGAAATCAATTAGAGAAGTTCAAGTTTGAGAGAAAGAATAATAGGATCATAGGAAGTTACTGGGCTATTGACATTGAGGTCCTTACAAGCCTAGCCAAGAATTGAGCCCATGTTCCAACAGGTCAGCACCCTATGCCACTGTCCAGCAGGGACACAGGTGGAATCCCAAGGGTGTATTTTTTGTTCCCCATCCAGTTATCCAGGTTGTGCTTAAAAAGGTTTAATGAGGTACTCTGCTTTATGTGGAGAGGGAGTCTATTCCACAAAAGGGGGAGTCTCTGGGACAAAAATCTGTCTTGCCAACAAGTCCTATTGATGTCACAGACCAGGCTGAGGTTGCACATGTGGGTTACTCGAGTGCAGCTTGACTTGTGTATATGCAGCAGTCCCATCAGGGCAGGGTCTGTGATTGCTTTGTTTGCCAGACAGAGGTCACCCCTGAGGAGTCTGTAGGAGACTGAGTAGAGGGATATGGCTTTTAGCATCTCTCTGTAGGGTAGATGTTTGAGGCCCTGGATTCTCTGGATGAGGAACCTCTGTGGTCTCCCCAGCTGCTGCATGTACTGTGTGAGGTACATGCCAAAAGGGGCATTGTACTCGATAATGGGTCTTATAAGGGAAGAATACAGGGATGTTATGACCACCTTGTCCCTAAATGAGATACCCTTACTAATGAGGTGGGCCATGTAGAAAGCTTTCCGTACAACTGAGGCAATATGGAGGTCAAAAGTCCGTTTGCTATCAACCTGGGTGCCCAAGTCCCTCACGACTGATTGCATGCTTAGTACCTTATTATCAATGTGATAATTTGTGAGGACATCACTCTCCCCAAAAGGGATGATGATGCATTTTTTGTCATTGAGTTTGAGGCCATGTTTCCGGCACCAGTCATTTGTTTGGGTGAGACCCTCTTGGAGGATGTCCACATCACTAGGGGAATTGATGACAACACCCAGCTTGCAGTCATCTGCAGACTTGGTCAGCTATAGCCCACCAGATTTGACCTGCACCTCCGAGAAGTATATCCCAAACAGCAGAGGCCCCAAGACTGATCTCTAGAGTACACCGCTTGTTATGGGTCTACTACTTGAGGTGGCTTCCCCTATTTTGACTAGATGGGTTATATCAGTCAGCCAGTTTGTTACCCATCTGGTAACATATGGATTGATGCCTAGTTGAGAGAGTTTATCTATTATACCTGTGTGGGGAATAATATCGGAGACTTTGGCCAAGTCAAGGTAGGCAGTGTGCACTGTCTTCCCCTCGTCTATGGCCTTGGTGACTGTCTCAAAGAAGTTGACCAAATTTAACAGGCATGACCTCCCCTTGACAAAACTAAACTATGTGGGATCAAGTGTCTGGAGGTTGCCAATGTCCTTGTTAATGAGCTCCATGATAATCTGCTCCATTGGCTAGCAAATCAGGCTAGTTAGGCTGATGGTTCTATAATTTCCAGGATTGGTGGACACTCCACCTTTGTGCAAAGGGATGACAGTAGCTGTCCTCTACATGGCTGGGACAAAGCCAGTACTCAGGGTTTGGTTGAATAGGGTGCCTAATGGTGCTGCAAATTGCTGAGCTCATGTAGGATGCAGCTTGGGATGTTATTGGGTCCCATGGAGGCTGTATCTTTTGCCTTTGAGGGGGCAGTGATGATTTGCTCCCTAGAGATAAGGGGAGGGGGCAGGTACTGGGGATGTCCTGTTTTACTGCTGGGGAGACAGAGGAGTGAAGTTTTCACTGAACCTGTCTGCCAGCAGGTTGGCTATATCTACAGCGTTTGTGTATGTGGTGTCATTGACAACCAGTTCTGAGCAGATTTGAGTGCTTCCGTTGAGACTGTGGACATATGTGAAGAAGGCCTTATGATTGTCTTTAGTAGAGGTGGCCAGTTTGGACTCTGTTTGCTTTGGAGGATTTCACTAGTGTTCTTATTTGCTTGCTCAGGCTAAGGAGAGATTGCTTCCAATTAGGCACCTGCTCCTGCTTGGTCCTGAACAGCAATTTTTTTCCTTTTATTATAGAGTTTATTTATTGTAGATGTCCACCAGACAGGCTTACTCTTCCTTGAGGAGGAGGATTTCATCCTGTCTGGTATTCCTGATTCCGTGAAGCTATATAAATTCTCATATAGTACTTTGGTGTAGGTTTGGACATATGTGCCAGTTCCTATGGAAAGGGAGGGGGCTGTGAAGCTGTTCATACCTTCTCTCAGGAGGTTGTAATCAGCTTTGGAGAAGTTTTTTGTTTGACCCTAGCTAGGGGGGAAGTCAGAGGAGATGGTGACTTCTAAAGTGACTGCTTTGTCGTCAGCTCTTACCACAGATGATGACATTGTAGGGATGCTGCAGTGGTTACTCATGTTGGTTAATACCAGGTCCAAGATATTTCACCTCTTGTGGGGGTGTCAACCAACTGGTCCAAGGCATTTGCATTGACGAAGTCAAGGAATCTCTGGCATTTGTGTTTTGGCATGAGTATTTCTTCCAATCTATGGATGGATAGTTAAAGTTGCCCAGGATCAGGGCAAAGGGTTGAATCTTGATAGATTTTAAAAGGTCCAGATAGGTGGAGTGGGCATCTTGAGTCAGAGTTGGAGGCCTGTAGCTAGCTATGATTTGAATAGGGGGCTTTTTAATTGTTAACGGCACCTGGACTGTTTCCTGTGCATCATACTCTTTGACCAGCCTAGAGGTGTGTATGTCTTTTATATATATATTGCATCTCAACCTCCTCTTTTTGTTGCCCGCAGTTTGGGGTCTGTATGAATGATAGGATGAGTAACCTGGTATGGCTGGGATGCTCTCTGCAGCTTTGAACCTGGTTTCTGTGACTGAACAAATGTCAGCTTCCTCCAGAGTTAAGAATGCTTGCAATGAGTGCAGTTTCATGTTTAGACTCCTAGCATTTCGCAGCATGACCTTTAATTTATGTTTTGATGACATTTTCATGTTGGTAGTTTTAACCTTATGACATTACCTAAAAAAGGCACAATGGAGGAGGGAAGAGCCTTTGCCAGGAGCCTGAATCCAAAGGGAGACAGATGCAGGCCATCTCTGGCAAAGCATCCTGGTTTGTCAGTCATGTCATCCCAGGCTGTCAGGTACTAGATCTCCTTGGAATGACACCAGAAACTAAGCCAAGTGTTAAAGTCAAACATTTTCTGTTTGTATTGAGGCATCATTCTGGATGACGATAAAATGCTGCTTAAAGCTAAAAACATACTTGCCTGGGACACATATTCAGCGAGCTCAATCATGTCTCTCTTCATATAGTCCAGAGAGGTACATCTCAAGTCATTCACTCCAACATGGACTATGACAGAGTCATAACAGTACCTGTTGAGAGACTTGAGTGCATTGGTGATATGGCAGATTCTGACAACCAACAAACAACTAACTGTGACTTTCTCCTTATCCAGCCTGCTGAGGGGCACATCTGTGTGTCGCACAATGGAGTCTCCTATGACTAATATGTTTCGGCCTTAATGGCTGTGAGACACAGCTGTGTGGACTATGTGTGGTGTGGTGGGTAGTGGAGATTGCATGCATTTATGCCTCAGAGGTCTCTTTGATTTGGGTATGCTTTTTCTGGGGATCTCCACATATGTGGGGGTGTGATGCATAGGTGTGGGTGGTGTTTAAGGTGTGGTGTTCATGTTGCCAACCTTCTCAGTGCCAGATACACTGGTTTGTTTGAGAGAGAGCAATGCCACTAGGTGCTTGATGTAATTGCATCTCACACAAATTGTGTTCCTAGGTGGTGGTAGTAGTAGAGGGTTGTCCATGTACATGAGGCAGTTGTACACTATCTCAGGATGCCCATATCAACCAGATTGGCAGGAGAAAATGTAGGAAATTCTCCATCCATATTTGTCATGTTTTAATGCTATAAACATGTTCCCTCATACGTTCCATAAGAGTGTGTGTGGTCATCCCTACATAAAATGCTCCACACCCACTACACAGACCAATATAAACCACCCCTTTTGTTTTACAGGTTAGATGTCATGGAACTTTAAAAGTATGTTTAATGTGATTTAACATAATATAGGGATCTTCCAAAACATACCTGCAAAAATTGCACTGACCACATTTGTACATTCCTACCCTTTTATTAGAGTATAAAATACCTGAGGGACACTTAGTGTGATCTTTCTCTAATAATTCTTTAATATTGTAACTATTCCTATAGACAAAATTAGGTTTAACACTCATTACTTTGATTAAATCAGCATTCCCCTCCAAAATCTTCCAATTTTTTGTACTATATTTCTAATAAACAGACAATCTATGCTCATATCCAAAGTGCAAACTGCACCATTTCTTCCATTATCTTTGTTGGGAATGGCCCTAATATTTATAAAGGGCACTCTTAAAATAGGGGGGGTATAAAGTGTTTCTCTTCTTTAAAATATCTTGGCTTAAAAAATTGAGATCTTCATTATCATACCCTCTATTCAAAAACATATTTGTTATTAAGCCAAACTCATCTAGCAAGTCCTTGTCCTTAGTCATCATCCATCTTGCACATATAGTTTCATAGTTTCATAGTTTAGTACTAGGCTATCTGCCCTGGGGCATTTGTAAGCCTAGCCATAGTGATGTGGCTTTCGCCACTCCATGAAATGGTACAAAAATGCACAGAATAGATTTAGAATACTGTGCCTCTGTCTAGTAGTGACACAGTGATGGTCCCCTTATATAATAGAATTAGTTTACTGTGCCCCTGTCTAGTAGTGACACAGATGTGACCCCTGGGGTAAACTTACGATCTCCCATCCACTCATCAAGATTTCTCTTGAAGAGAGTCAGTGAGGGGCTCTGCCTAACATGAACTGGGATCTTGTTCCAGAGCATGGGAAGCCTCTGGGTTATGAATCTATCCCTCCAGCATGTCCTATTCATACTTGTGCCGAGATTTAAGTCTTTAGCTCTCGTGGTTCTGATGGATTTGGATTTTTTGAGGTGGAGCATGTCCATCAGTTCCTGATTGGACATGGCCTTGTACATCAGGCAGAGATCACCTCTGAGCAGGCGGTATGCTACTGAATAGAGCTGGAGTTTCTTTAGTCTGGCAGAATAAGACATATGTTGGAGACCCTTGATCCTCTTGGTGAGGTACTTTTGTGGTCTCTCCAGCTGTTGCAAATGCCGGGTGAGGTACATACCAAATGGGGCATTGTACTCAATCATGGGTCTGATGAGGGAGGAGTATAGGGGTACAATGACATCCTTGGATCTGGATGTGAATCCCTTCATGATAAGGTGTGCAGAGTAGAATGTCTTTCTAACCACTTTGGCAACGTGGGTGTCAAATGAGAGGTCGCTGTCGACTTGGGTCCCTAGATCTCTGATTACTTTTTCTGTACTCAGTGGGTTGCTGTCTATGTGATAATTTGTGGGTACTTTGTTTTTCCCAAAGGGGATGACTATACATTTTTTGGCATTTAGTTTAAGGCCATGACTCCGGCACCAGTTGTCCGTTTCTGTGAGGCCTTTTTGTAGGATGTATGTGTCCGCTGGTGTATCGACTATGGTGCCTAGTTTGCAGTCATCTGCGAACTTTGTCAGCCACAACCCTCCCATGTTTGCTTTAACATCTGAGAAATAAATGCCGAACAAGAGGGGTCCCAGGACAGATCCCTGTGGGACACCACTTGTGACTGGCTTTGAGTCTGACACTGCTCCAGCGATTTTAACTTTATGGGTTCTGTCCTTTAGCCAGTTTGCAACCCATCTAGTGACATAAGGGTTTACATTTAAGCTGTTGAGCTTATCTATGATGCCTGAGTGGGGTACTGTGTCGAAGGCCTTAGCCAAGTCCAGGTAGGCTGTATGGACTGCTTTGCCCTCATCAATGGCTCTAGTGACTGTTTCGAAAATGTCAACCAGGTTCAAAAGGCAGGATCTGCCCTTTACAAAGCTGAACTGGGTGGAGTCAAGTGTCTGTAGGTCCCCAATATATATTTTGACCCTTTGGTATGCTTTTCTTAACAGTGTGGATGATTACTTTTGTGATGCAAGTATCCATTTGTAAAGGTTTATTTTCAATGTATCGTACTATCAAACAATGTTGTCTCTTCCTCCCATTTCAAAGAGACGTCTAAAAAATATACACTGTGACCACAATCACCTTTTACAAATTTCAAAAATTGTGACTTGTCATTGATATCTACTACGAAATGTTCCACATCACATTCAGTTCCCTCAATGATGAAAAATAAATCATCTACAAACCTAGTATAATAATATATTTTATATCTTTGTTTCAATTCTGTAAGGGTGGTAGTCTCCCACCATGCCATCATAGTATTAGAGCATGCCATCGCCACCCATTTTTGTTGTTTGTAATGAACCCCATTAAACAGGAAGAAGTTATTTTCCAACACAATTTCAATCAAATTGCACAACAAATTAATGTTTTGTTGTTCAAAAGATGTATTTTCAGACAAAAATTGTCTCACAGCCTCAACCCCATCTGAATGGGGAATACTAGTAAATAATGAAACTACGTCAAACTAAGTATCATATGTTTACTACTGTCAAACTCAAACTCAAGAAGGAACTTTCTCAGTTTATCCAAAAAGTTACATGAATTTTTCAAATAGGATGGTAAACTTTGTACCAAGGGGTTTAAAATGGAGTCTATCATCAACACAATACCCTCTGTTATCGAATGTGGGGAAGAAACTATCAGTCTAAACGGAGGGTTCACAAGATCTTTATGAACTTTTGGGATAACAAATAATACACCAACCTTAGGTTTCTTTATTAGACAAAAATTGCACATGTTTAGATCTATTTCTTCATTCATTAAAGCATTGTACAAAAAAGCATGAATACGTTAATAACAGTGTGAAATCTCTCTTATATTCACCAGTCCATATTCATCACTGTTATTTAATAATTTTAACATGCTGTTCTTCTACTGTTTGGTGTTCATGATTACTATATTACCACCTTTACTTTTCATGAACCTTAGGTTGTGTTTACTTCTCAGTTCTTTTAATGCCTTTTGTTCCTCACTGGTTAAATTATCATACTACTTTCTCCTGTTATCATTTAAGTAACCCTTTAGGTCCTGTAAAAACATCTCCTCAAATACACTGATTGTTTGATGTAACACAGGTGTAAAACAAGAAGGCTTAACAAACCCACCATTGTCCCTTTTTACATATATTAACAGATATTCTAAATTTACTTTACGTGCATACTGTTTAAAGTCCACTACCGTCTTAGTAAATTCCGCTTGCCTGGTTGGTACAAAATTAAAACCATAATTTAATACATGAACATGTTCGTCAGTTAAACTAACATCTGACAAGTTAATGATGTTGAAAATATCAGTATTGTACCTTACAGTTCATTGGTTGATGAATTCGAAGTTGTCTGACCTCTTGTTCTCATAGGTCTCATGCTCGTTGCCTTGCTGTCTTTTTTCGGTAAAAAAACTATTGTAATATTTCTGACACTGTATATACAAAACATGCAAACATACCTCATTGCAAATCAGTGACCTAAGAAACACATGCAACTGTGTACAAGGAGTTCTGTCAGATGGCTTGTTCTTAAAAGTTTTTATACTAGTGTGAGGGCATGGAAAAGTCCTGGTTAGGGCACAGCTTTCAGACCAGCAGCAAAAATGAAATCCCTAAAGGCTGGGACAACAATGCACACAGTTGAGCACCCACAGCCACACTCCCAGAAGCTACAGATTTTCAAAATATTAAATATAAATGTATGTATATATATATATATATATATATATATATACACACACACACACACACACACATATATATATATATATATATATATATATATATTACAGGAAATCAAACACCATCTACGTTGTTTTTTTAAGCAGTGACACATGGTTTCAGTCAACAATTGCTAAGAAACAACCACTTGCATTTGCTTCTTCTTAATGCCTATCCTTCCCTGAAGTGCTAGGAAGTTCTAGAGCTTTGGGTATCCATTGTTTTTCAAAAAAAAAAATGCAGTCTAATCTTGGGTTAAACACCACTCCTCTTTGTAGCCAAGACTGTGATTTTGATTACTTAATGTAAACAATTTGACCTCTGAACTTGACCCTCTCCACAGCTTCTACTGCTGACAAATTATAAGAGGAATTATGTGAACTGTCCTTTGTTTCCACAGTTTCCTTGGCTACCAAATTCATACACTGAAAATCTTCTGTCATACAAAATGTGTTTTCATTATCCAACCCACAGATGGCAAAAGTATACGTACATTCACATATGTGTGCACACGAGCAGACATTAAATGTACACATCAATTATCTACCCTTAAACCAAAAATTGTGCAAATATTAAGAATTTCAATACAGTAATTATTCATTTGACCTAAAAATATGAACTATATAAAGTGAAATGAGATTTTATAAACTAAGTGTAAAGAAAGATTAATATTATGTTTACTGATGTGAAAAGAAAATATTAATTTTTATATAACTTGTGCTAAAGATATCTAATGAAATGATACAGAGTTTGAGATGCTCCAGTTGTTGAATATTCTCATCTACAAAGCACTTTAGTTGGCTTAGATGCTCAGTGTCTAAATCACATTTATGATACTTGTGGCAAATGTTTAAGAGTGTACAGCTGTTCTCATTACTTACAATGTATTTCTACAAAGTGCAAATGCAGTCTTAAATTCAAACCTGATTTTGATACATTGGAACAGCAGGAACAGTAATAACAGATAAGACAACTGAATGACGGTGTTATATGGACCTTGAATCAAATAATTGAAGGCAAAATACAAATAACAAAACAGACATAATAGCAACAATCTTATGCACTAGGAGATCCTCTTTCCAACTCTGTAGTGTATTTCTCTTTAATTAGTAGATGGAGCACCACTGACTTCAATCCTAGCCCCTTGCCCATTGTTTCTTTCCACTTCTTCAATGCACATTGCCCTATTAGCACCAGTCCGGGCTCTATATCTTGCCAGACAATACAGCTGTGTTCTACAGTGTCTCAAGTATCAGAGACAAGTTCCATCATTTTCTCTCACTGGAGTAAGGCCTGTCCAGGTGAGTGTAGGGGCTGAATAATTTCACAGCAGCTGGGGAGCAGAGCAGCAAGGTGAGTTCATCACACTGTAACTGGTTCTTTTCTGTTGTCAGCCAGGTTAGAAGTCCCAAAGCCCAAACTTCCTTGCATGCTTTTTATATTGTGGGGGTGGGGCAAACAATGAATGGGTATAACAGAAGAATATTCCTGTTTCCATGAGTGATGCTCACTGAAGTCCCACTCCTTCAAAGACAAGTTATTCCAATAGTTTCCTGGCCTCCACCAGAGAATTAACCTTCTGGAACACCCAAAGAATGCATTACCCCTCCTTCCCTCTGATCTCCAGTAGCCATGTGAACTCCTAATCTGCACCACTGGAGTGGCTATGACATAATGATAACAAGTAATGCCACACTCTGTAGGCAGCATCACTGCTTCAGAACTCGAAAGTTTGAAATTGAAGCACGACCTCAGGTCACAGTGTCTTTGTGAAGTCGGTATGCTCTCTTAAGTCTGCTCATTTATTAACTCACATGAGCACAACTGTTTTACTGATGTGTAGACTTACCCATATGACCTTACCTTACATAAGTGATGATCCAATTTATTTCAAAGTGGGTGACTTTTATAGTTTTAAGGTTAATTTCGGGGAAAAAATGCTAACTTACTTTGTCTTAAATTAGAGTTATGTTATTGCTATTTCTTCCAGATTCCAGATTCAGACAGAAAGGACACTCTGAAGAAGACCTTTTTGAATTTCAAACACATGAACAGAGAAATTATAATCTGGGATTCAAGAAAATGATTTGGTCTGTGCAGAGGAAACAATAGTTGCAGGAGTTGCTTAGAGAACTCAGGCAGGAATGGGTAATGGGGCAGAGATGTGAAAGAAGTAATGTGGGATAAACAGACTGTGTGAATCAGAGGAATGAAGGATGAGTGGGACAGAGAAACTTAAGGAAGAGACATCAGGGGATGCAGTCCAATCCTTCATTCCTCTAATTCATATAGTCTGTTTATCCCAAATTACTGTTTCACTGCTGAGAGAGCAGATATGGAGTACAATGACATGCCAGCTAGGGGAAGGACACCAACAATTTTACTGCAGCTGCTCACAGACCACTTGGCTATGCTGTAACAGTCTGAGCACAACTTGTCAAAACTGAAAATTAAACATCCTCTGCTGGATCAGTTTGACAAGACTGCTATGCATGTCTATGAGCAGCTTCTCCTTTCCTCGCTGTTGGGTCACCATGAAGTTAGTATATGTAAGTTATTTAGGTGTTTTCAGGTGGGGTTTAGGGAAATAATGTTCTCAGTCTGATCTGCTCAATATATTTTTGATCAACTGTGAGTCAGTCTTTCATTTTAGAGGTAATTCTAACTCCAAATGGCATAAGCATAATGGGAAGAAGAAACTTGTCACTGCTAAGATACGTTTGAGAGCAAAGAGCTGGCTTTGCTCACTGACAAACTGTGTGAATGATATGCATATAGTATTGCTCATTGCTTGGTTGTGAAACTGGTAAGCTAGGGGACTCAAATCACTGCTGACATTCATTGGGGCAGGTATAACCTTGGACTGTGGGAGGCAATCCTCAACTATGAATTTTCAAGATGATTCTTTCAACCAGATGAAGACTGTAGTCAGCCATAAGCCATTTATAAATTGTGTCCGGTGTTCATTAACTGCATTTTACCTAAACTACTAATTTAGCAAACCCACATACAACTGCAGCTTTTCAAGGTTGTCCTGGAAGCACTTTTTGGTAAGGTGACTTGCTCCAAGCACAGGTCATGTGGTTAAAGTGTGTGAATTCAGATCCAGCAAGAGGCCAGTTACTAGTGGTGTGCTACAGGGCTCAATGCCGGGACCATTCCTGTTCGTAATATACTTCTCTGAAGTTAAGGCTAATGTGAAAGGCCTCTGGATGACGTTTGCCAATGACTGCAAGCTGGGGGCAATCACTTGAATCCCCCAGTAAAGTAGATATCCTTCAGGAGGGTCTATGCAGACAAATGATTAATGCCAGAACCTTGGCCTAAAACTAAATGTGAAAAAATGCATTATCATACCCTTTGGGAAGTCAAACACCCCTGCAAATTATGTCAATAGCACACCCCTAAGAATAGACTCGGAGGTGAAAGATCTAGGTACACAGATAGATAGAAGCCTAAACTTTGACTGCCAAGTGTCCACAGTGGTGAGGAAGTTCTTTTATGTTGCACATTTTATAAGTAAAGGTATGGCATCCTGATCCAAGGAAATTACAGTCCAGCTGTACTTAGCCCTCATTAGACCAATAATCGAGTATAATGCGCATTTGGCATCCGCTTGGCTAGGCACTTACAGCAGCTGCAGTGACCTCAGAGGTTCCTCACAAAGAAAATACAGGGTGTAAACAACATGAACTATGCTGATAGACTAGAAGCCCTATCCCTGTACTCTCTCTCCTACCGGCTATTAAGGGATGATCTATACTTGATCTACAAGGCACTCACAAATCCAGCTCTGATGGAGCTGCTACACATCCGCAAGTCAAACAGCATGAGGTTCACCCGATCTAGGGATATAAACTTAGTTAGTGACTCAAACAATACCTGCTGGAAAGACAGATATGTGTCTCAGAGACTGCCCTTCTTTGGAACAGGCTTCCTATTCACATTAAGCACAGCCCTTTCCTGGCCCTTGTCATACACAGTTTGAATCAATGGATAGGAAATTGCAAATTCACACCTGGGGTAGTACCCACGTGCCTAATGGATAGGGACAATCTGCAAGATACTCAATGCGCAGGCACAAATCCATGCCATAATCTTGCCCCCTAGGGGGCATATATTGGGTAAAATTGGATCATATTGGCTAGGCTTATAAGAACCCTTCAGCCATTAGCCTAGTAATCATCTATGAACATGTGAAGTAAGTATTATATATGACTCCCTACTGAAATGTCAGGACTCATAAATTTGAGTAATGAAATGACAAGAGAGAAAAAAAAAGACCATTGTTGTTCTCTTTAAGATTTGTTTTTGCATGAGGGGCCAGTCCCACTGAATCTCCCACCTAGCTCACTTACACCAAATCAAAGATAACCAAACATCAAAGAAAAGGAAATATTCTAAGAAATTGCAGTCTCAGCTCATAAGTCCGGATTTGTGGTCATTCATTCATTCTCCACATTTCAGGACTCTGTATTTAGAGTCCCATCATTTCAAATAGTGACAATAATACCCCCATTATTAATTCAATATTAAATATGTAATAATGTCATAGGTCTAGGTAGTCACTGTTGTGCAAATGACAAACTTGCACTTTGTGCAAAGTTAGTTGGTAGTCACTCATTCAGTAATGAATCCAAAATAGTGCTATGTAAAGTATAAAATAGTTACAGAGCAAGACTGATGCTGCAACAGAAACTTTGCAGTTTGCCCATGTCATCAAAGAAACATTCAGAAAAACTATGGCTCAAGTTTACACATTGTGGATAGCATTACCAATCAGGATGCAATAATTTAATATACTTAACACCTAAAGACTATTTAGATGTTCTTCACTGCTGTTGTAATAGTTTCTCTTTATAACTGTAAGAGTTACTAATGTACTGAAATATTTCCAGCATTTCACAGCTTTATCAGTGTATTATCCACAGTACCTTGCCGTGTGTGTGTGTGTGTGTGTGTGTGTGCGCGTGCGTGCGTGTTGGAGGGGATACACCACTGAACTAAAGAAGCACACCTTAATGCATTGCATAAACTGTATGCGTTCAGTTATAATATAAAAGCCTATAAAATAAATGTTGTTGTGTCTTTCGGCTTTTCCCGGTTAGGGGTCGTCACAGCGGAACTCCGGTCTGCTAATGGCTGGCAGTAGATTTTTACGTGCTGAGTTGCCAGCCCTGATGCACAACCTTCAACGAAGGTACGCCCATTCACGCATGTCTCCACACAGAAGACGCTCTAGCTGAGAATCGAACAGGCCAACGTCTTACTGTGAGGCGACACTACCGCAGCACCACCACCGCAGTGTAAAGCCTATAAAATAAATAACCCATGCAAAATAGTTTCTTGGTTTGGAGAGCAGAAAACATTACACAGATATGTAGTCAGTGTTGAATTTACATTTTAATGCAAGGTAAGGGCATACTGTATGAAGCTTGACATGCTAAGTGTACACAAGTCAGACAATGTCAGGAAGGGGGGGGGGGTGAACCACTGAAATAAATAAGCACACCTTAACGTATTACATGACCTATTTACAGTAAAGCACTTAATAGTGGCCTACTAAGTGAGTACCCCCATGGAAGACATTTTCTTGGTTGGTTTGGTGGGGGCTATTTAGACAGATGGGTAGCCTTTACTGTACTTAGTGCTACATTTGCATTTTGAGATAAGGTGGGGGCATACTGTATGAATACACACGTCAGACAATGAAAGGCATCTGGGAAGGGACCCACCACTTCATAAATTAAACTTACTGTAATGAGGGATCCTCTTCTTCCTCATCATTCGATATGACTTATGGGACAGGAGACCGAATGGAGGTCCGAATGGAGAGATGAAAAGTCAGCAAGCAAAGGAGAGTGGTAGTGCTGAAATTGAATTCATCCTCAAGTCTTGGTAAGAAGCTTCACGAGGTGGACCCTGTTTTCACAAAATCTCACCAAGGCGACACTGATATATAGATTGTATTTATATAGCATATATCATGGACAGAAGTAGGTCAAAAACTAAAAAAGATAGCTGGGTGCACAAGACCCAGGATAAAAAAGTGCCCAGTCCTGGTAGGCGCACTGGTGCCAGGACTGGAAAAGATGACAGTGTAGAATCCTCAAAATACGGAAACATTCCTACAATGGGGCCAGGCCCAGGGGGAGGATGGCCCCCCATTGTAGAAGGAAGTAGCAGTCCACAAAAATCACAAAAAACTGATAGGCCAAAGAAGAGCCATAAAGACGATGAAGTGGACTCCTGAGGATAAGAAAGAAATTATGTACTGCGGTGGTGGTGCTGCGGTAGCGTTGTCACATCACAGTAAGACGTTGTCCTGTTCGATTCTCAGCTAGAGCATCTTCTGTGTGGAGACATGAGTGAATGGGCATACCTTCATTCAGGGTTGTACATCAGGGCCGGCAACTCGGCACGTAAAAGTCTACTGCCAATCATTAGCGGACCGGAGTTCCGCTGTGACGACCCCTAACCAGGAAAAGTCGAAAGACACAGCAACAACAACATGCAAAAAGCCCAGAATTTCCAGACACAAGATATACAAAATGGTTAAGAGAGAAATTAGAGGACAGAAAACTTCCACAAGAAAAACTGTCAGAAGCTTCAAATGAAAATCTGTATTCATTAATACAACAGATTTGTGAGAAACTGTATATAGATCAAGATATCTTGATCTGCTTGGAAAAAGAAGCATCTGAGGAAGTGCGAAAATATTAACAAAAAAACAAGAGATATTTGAAAAGTATAAAAAAGAAATATGGACATGGGAAAGAAAGAGAGATTTGATATGGTGCAATATTTATGCAAAGGAGAAAGCCAAATTAATTAATGTAAAGACGGCAGCCCCAAAGATATGTGAAGAGAAATACAGGCAAAGGCATCCAGATATGGAAAATTTCACAATAAAAAAAAAATAATGTCACAAAAATGGAATGTAGAAAAGAAGATCAGTAAAGTAGAAGTTAAAAAAATAGAAAATGAAGTTGGGGAGTGCATGCCAAGTGAAGGATTTAATGCAGAAGGTCTAACACAGGTTACATCACAGCAGGATGGAGTGAGTCCCTAAAGCAGGGAGAAACAGTAAGATCAGGAAACATCTGAAGAAGTAATATGGACATGGGAAAGAAAAAGAGATTTAATATGGTGTAATATTTATGCAAAGGAGAAAGCAAAACTAACCAATACAAAAAGACCAGCACCAAAGATATTTGAAGAGAAATACATACAAAGCAATCCGGACATGGAAAACTTTACAATACAAAAAATAAGACAAAGAGGAAAAGTAGGAAAGGATATTAGTAATGAAGAAGTTTAAGAAACAGAAACTGATGTTATGGAGTACCTGCAAAGTGAAGGATTTAGTGTAGAAAATCTTATACAGAAAGCACCACAACAGGATGGAGTAATGGCTATCCAAATTAAGGGGAAACCAGTGGAACAGGAAGCAATTGCTCAGGTGCCATATGAAGATAATTTGGATCCTTCCACAGGAAATCAGTATAAATGTTCACTTGAAGCTAGACAGCAAGGGAAGGAACAGGAAATTGTGATGCAGTCAATGTTGAGGAGTGATAGGCTAGTGAGTTCGCATATGATAGAGCAGCGGACAGCACAGGATGAAACTGATGAGACTGTGTCACAGGAAGATGCTATAGAACCTTCTATAGAATGCCCGCAGGAATTGGAAAACAAGGGATGTGCCCTCAGTTTTGAAGAAAATGAGCTAAGACAAGAATTTCTTGGTTTAATAGACAGGGACAGGTATACCAAGATCAATGAAAGAAATAGACTACAGAAGATTAATAAAACCCAAAAAGTCAGAAGTCTGATAAATCATATTAACACAGTAATTAGGACTGTTCGTAGATCCATGTCATATAACAGAAGTAAACAGGATATATAACTGTGCAGCTAAATTAATAACTGATAAAGTTCTACCACAAGAGCACAGGGTAGTGAGGGAAAGGAAGGGGAGAAATCGAATACCATCACGGAAATATCGAATAGAGAAAATTATAAAGCAATTAAGACAAGAAGTGTCACTGTTAGAAGACTATAGAAGAGGGAACAGATCAACAAAAATACGAAGAAAGATATATGTGATAAAAGCAATGCGCAATATTAGAACAGACCAGGATCTATCATGCACTATTGCAAATAAACTAAAAATTTCAGCACAAGTGGAAAAACTTAGAAGATACGAAGATAAATATAAAGGAAAAGTGCAAAATAAGCAATTTACTGAGGACCCAAAAAGGTTTTATAGAGAACTGGGAAATAAGATAAAAAGGAATTACAAGACCACCAAAAAAAGAAGAAATAGATACATTTCGAAGAAGTATCTATGAAGATTCCGTGGAACATAACAAAGATGCTAAATGGACAGAAGAAGTAAAAGAAAGAATAAGAAGTTTAAAGGTACAGGATATGAAATGGGATGAAATAACAGCTAGTACCTCTGTACAGGATATGAAATGGGATGAAATAACAGCTAGTACCTCTGGTTAAAAGTATTAACATCTTTGCACGAAGATTTAGCCATGAGTAAGAACTATTTATATGCGCACCCAGAACAGACACCAATCTGGCTAACAACAGGAAAAACAATGCTTCTACTTAAGAGTGAACCCGCAAGCTACCCTAAAAATTATAAACCAATAACTTGCCTTCCGACATATAAACTATACATGGGAATTGATGCTGACAGAGTTTATAGTCATTTAGAAGAAAACTCAATTATGGCAGTAGAACAAAAGGGCAATAAAAGAAAGTCATATGGAACAAAGGATCATTTGTTGTTAAATAAAGTCATAGTGGAGAACTGTAAAAAGGGGAAGAATCTAAGTATGGCATGGATTAACTACAAAAAAAGCATTTGATAGTTTCCCTCATTCATGGATAAAAGAGTGCTTAAAATGTATAAGATATACCCCACACTGATCGTTTACATTACAGTGAACATGAAACAGTGGCAGACCACTTTGCAATTAAGCCATGATAAAGGGCAAATTGTTATCCCAGGGATAAAAATTCAAAAGGGGATATTCCAGGGTGACTCTGTCACTGTTACTATTCTGCCTTGCTCTTAATCCATTAAGCAGTTTACTCAGCAGTTTAGGCCATGTCTATAATCTGGCTCCTAGAAAACAACAAAGTGTAAAGACTTCTCACCTTCTCTTTGTCAATAATTTAAAACTGTATAGCTCATCAGATGAGGAACTGAAAGCACAACTGCAAGTTGTCAAAACGTTTTCACTTTAAGTGGGAGCAGTATGGGAGTGTCCTTGCGACTGTCTTGGTTATTTGAAGAAAGATACAGATAATGCGCTTCTAACTTGAAACACAGGATAAGATAATAAAGGCTATGTATTTGGTTCTGTAACACAAATTCTAGTTGCTGTTTACATGTGTAAGTGGGAACAGTACGAGAGTGTGCTTGAGACTGTCTTGCTTATTGAAGAGAGACAAAAGAAAGTGGGCCTTAAGGTTTAAACATAGGATAGTGAATACCTGCCATGTATTTGGCTCTGTAACACTGAATCTTATCTATACTGGCTACACACTTGTGCTCACACCCACTCTTGCACTCCATTTCCTAGCCTTTCTCTCTGTCCCTGTATGCAATTTCTACCAATACTCACAACTTTCCTCTTTCTCTTCCTTTTCAGCCTGGAAGCCTAGCACTGCTAATCGGGTTGTCCCCCTCTGCTGTTATATTTTTTACAAGAGTTATTTTTTTTTAGAAGCTACAAGGCAGTCTACTAAAGTGTGGACATTCAGGACACATCCCTTCTACCTCTCAGTGTAGGCTATAGCTGATAGCCTTCTAGACTTGCTGTATGTGCATTTATTTTTCTTTAACTTTGCTACAGTCATTTTTGGAACTGGGCCAGCACACTTGCGGAACTAACCTAGGCCGTTTTCCTCCCACATAGAATTACTTCTTACTTAACTTTAAAGTTGAGGTCCTTCCTCCTTCACGCCACTAGATGGCAGCAGAATACAGAGAATGATTGCTATTAGTCCACTTTGGAGCATTGCTCTGGATCTCTGTGCTGCTTATCTTACTTACTGCTAACCCAATTTATCCCCTAAAAGTTCGTATAGCAGACTCCACTTTCCAGAGTAAGGGATTGCTGGATTTGTACAAACTTTACTGTTAAAACACCCACAATAAGGTGTTTCTTACCTGGCTAAGAGACATCGGTGCTTAGCTTCTCTGAAAGGCCTGATTGGCTCCACACAATCTACTAACTGGTTCTGCCCCGCTTTGCTCGCCTACCCTACCCCCATATCCCACCCACCCCCAGTGGTCTTACACATATACCTCCCTTACCACACCCTCTCCCTGAGTCAACCTATCCCATGTAACTGTCAATTGACACAACTCCACCGCATCCCTCCTAACTTACTTTCTTTGTTGCCTCTCTTATAGTACCTTGCCTTATACATATACCGGTAGCTATTCTTCACAGAAAAGACTATACCTTCCCTATAATTCAAATTGTAGTTATATCCTAACTCTATCTCTGTAGAGCTTTATAACTATTCTTAGCAGTATGCAACTAAAACTAAAACTAGCCTAACCAAACTAATACTCATACCCACACTTTTTCTAGGCTTAACCTTGGCCTATCTCCTTACTTCCTATGAAAAAGTTAATTATTACCACTTTAATTACTGTCTCAAATAAACAGCCATTCAATTTACTACCCAAACACATAATCATTTAAACATCACATCTACCTCCAACTACCTGCTAGCCAAATACCATTGACTTGCACATATTAACTTCAATAATCCAAATATAAGGAGACTGAAATATCTAACCAGCTTCTCCTGAAAACCACCTTTAGAGCTTAAAAGTCCAACTCTAAGCGATGGCGACATCCACCCTAACACAGGACCAACTAATGTCTCCACTGACACTTATAATATCACAAACTCTACCCTCCCAACACTAACCACTGCCTCAATCGCCTTACTTATAGGACATCTCAATATCCGCAGTATTAACAACAAGATTTCCCATCTTCATGCCCTCCTTGATATTGACTCCTTTGACATCTTCTGTCTTACTGAAACTTGGTTGAAGCCTGTTACTAAAGACAATGCAATACTTCCCCCAGGCTACAACATATTGAGAATGGACCGCATAAAACGTAAAGGTGGGGGAGTAGCACTTCTGTTTAAGACTGGACTACAGATCTCCTCCGTACCTTATAACCCACTAAAGGATAGTATGGCTGAACTCCTTATTTCTAAACTACAACTAAACCCCAATAAATCAATCTATATCATCTGTATCTATCTACCTCCTCGTAATAATAATACCATAATAGAGAATATCCTAAGTTGGGTATCTTCTACCTACCCACAAGAAACTATCGTATTAGGAGACTTAATTATGACTGGTCTTCTGTCAATACAGATAATCCTTCCTCACATATTAATCTTCATGGCTTTTCTCAGACATTCAACACTACAAGTTGAATCAATAAACCTAACAATAAAAAAATATTTTAGATTGGATTCTTATTAACAAACAGCAACAAACTTATTTAGTACGAACTTTGCCTGATGATGTAAGCAATCATACCTTAACTTACATCATAAGACAAAAGAGTGACATTAACACACCTACCTATAAGATCTCACGTAGCAACAAACACTTTAACCCATTAACCCATTATCATTCCAAAATGAACTAAAGGCCCTTTAAAAACTCTCACCCTTGAAGAAGGTGTCAAATATTTCAATACCAAATTCTTAACAATCCTTGATCAACATGCTCCGAAACTATCTATTAGAGTTAAATCCAAACCAGCCCCCTGGCTGTCCAAAGAGACAAGACAAAAAATATTACTTAGGAATAAATATTGGGCTAAGTGGAGAGCTACCAAAAAGTACAGTTTTGTACCTACCATAAATGTAGATGTTCGAGGATCCACATTGCTGCAGTCCTAACCATTGGGGTAGTCCGCTGTCCAGCCGGCCCGAATACCAAAGTATATGGCTGACGTCGGTCAAGGCGCATTAGACTGACGTCAGGACGTCAGGGTACTAATGCGCATGACCGACGTCATATCCTCAGTCTTTTCTTGCCCCAGATGTCAGAAGACCCTAAAAAGACAAGGCCCAATCCAAAACACCAAAAAGCCCTGCACCAAACTTATATACAATATATATATACACATGTACAATAATATATAGCAACTCACACCACCACCCCTAAACACAGAGGGGAAGGCGGGAGGGTAAATTGGACTGCAGCAATGTGGATCCTCGAACATCTACATTTATGGTAGGTACAAAACTGTACTATGTTCTTCATTCCACATTGCTGCAGTCCTAACCATTGGGTAGAATCCCAAAGCAGAGGTAAGGGAGGCTGGCAAATCATAAGGAAGCAGGAGCTGTCAACATGCCTTGCAAAATAGCAGTGGCAAAACCAGCCCTAGATTTAGAGTAGAGAGGAAGGTGGTAATGCTTAGAGAAAGTATGCACTGAACTCCAAGTAGCTGCCTCCAAAATATCCTTAGTTGCCACCCCTTAGAAATGCTGTTGAAGTGGCAGTAGCCCTAGTGGAATGAGGCCTAATCCCAGCTGGAATCTCCTTGCCATGATGGGAATAACAAAATGAAATGCAAAACCCAATCCACTTAGAAATAGTTTGCTTAGACACAGGCTTGCCCTGAGAACTCAAAGCAAAAGAAACAAACAACTGCTGAGACTGCCTGAAATCCTTAGTCCTGCTTAAATAATAACGCAACTGCCTATGTACATCTAAAGTGTGCAAAATCTTTTCCCTTTATTTTGGGGATCTGCATAGAAAGTAGGCAAATGAATAGTTTGGTTTAAAGCCACACTAGAAACCACCTTAGGCATAAAGGAAGGATTAGTACGTAATGATACCCTATCCTTATGGAAAATCAGAAAGGGCTCTACTGCCATAAGGGCCTGCAACTCAGAAACCCTTCTTGCAGAAGTAATAGCCAACAAAAAAGCAGTCTTCCATGACAAATATTTCAAATCAGCAGTACCCGCAGGCTCAAAAGGTTGTAGAGTAAGTTTTTCCAACACAAAATTGAGATCCCAAGCAGGAGTAGGAGCTCTACGTGCGGGTCTTATATTCTTTGCCCCTCTGAGAAACTGCTTGAACAAAGGATGCGAAAACAATGGTGGGTCACAATCATAGTGAGCTGAAATTGCTGCAGCATGAATCTTAATGGAAGAGAAGGACAAACCTTTGTCCAATAACTCAGTAAGATATTGAAGAGCCACACTCAAATTAGGCTCAGAAATCTCCAAATTCTTTGCTGCACTCCAAAATAAAAATCTCTTCCATTTTTCTGCATACACTTTCCTTGTACTAGGTCTTCTAGCTTCCATAATCACATTTAAAACTTGTTGAGGAAGTTGAGACCGGCTGTCTCTCAAAACAGAATATGCCATGCTGTTAGATGAAGAGAGCGAAGCTTGACATTGAGCAGGTGGCCGTCTCTCTGAGACAACAGGTGTGGAATCAAGGGTAAAGGCCATGGAGGCTTCTTTACTAGACTCCTCAGTAATGGGTACCAGTGCTGCCGAGGCCAATCTGGAGCTATTAAAATCATCCTTGGCTTGTCTTGTCTGACCTTTAGAAGCACCTTTGGAAGAAGAGGCAGAGGTGGAAACGCATACACATGAAGATTTTTCCAACTGAAAGAAAGAGCATCCACTTTCCAAGCTGTGTGATGTAACCTCTTTGTGCAAAACTTTGGCAGCTGGTGGTTTAGTGGAGAAGCGAACAGATCTATGTCTGGAGTTCCCCAGGACACTGTCAACCTTTGAAATACATGAAGATCCAGTTTCCACTCGTGGGGATCCATGATTTGTCTGCTTAACACATCTGCTAAGGAGTTCTGTGCTCCCGGCAGAAACCTTGCCTGAAGAGTTAGTTGCAAGCTGAGCGCAGTCTCCCATAAAATCATTGCTTGCCTGCACAATGGGTAAGAATGTGTTCCCCCTTGTTTGTTGATGTACCACATGACAGTTGTGTTGTCTGTTAGAATCAACACCTGCCCTGGAAGAAGTAACTCCTTGAAAGCCATCAATGCAAATTGGACTGCTAACATCTCCTTCATGTTGATATGTAGATGCTGTAGTCTGGCAGGCCACTTGTCTTGTATCCACTTTCCATTTAGATGAGCACCCCAAGCAATGTCTGAGGCATCTGTCGTTAGAATCTGACTCGCCTCTGGCCGGGTCACAGAGAGTCCCTTGTTTAGGTGACATTCCTGAGCCCACCACAAAAATTCCTTTTGAATGCAAGGTATTATTTGAATGACAGTGTCCAAATCCTGGCAGTGCTGTGTCCATACATTTTGAGATACCATTGTAGCTTCCTCATATGCAGTTTGGCATTGGGAAGCACCAGAATACAAGATGCCATGAACCCTAAGGCTTGAAGGACTGTCCTTGCAGTCAGCCCGGACTGAAGAGATAGCTGATGGAAGTAACTGGAAAGATTCTTTTGTTTGTCCGGGGTTAAAAAGGCCATCTGGGCTGCTGTATTCAGTCTCACACCCAGAAAGCACATGTCTTGAGAGGGTACTAGACTGGACTTTATTTCGTTCACAGAATACCCTAGGCATCTTAGCACTGCTATGACATATTCCAGATGCTGTAGAAGGTCTTCCTTTTCTTGAGCCAGAATCAGGCAGTCGTCCAAGTAAGGATAGATTTGAATTCCTTTTAGCCTGAAGTAAGCTATCACTGGAGCCAGAACCTTTGTGAATACTCTGGGCGCAGTAGATAAGCCAAAGGGCAATGCAGAGAACTGATAATGAGAATTTCCAGCTCGAAAACGCAGATACTTCCTGCAACACAGTCTTATAGGCACATGAAGGTAAGCTTCCTTGAGATCTAAAGTTACCATCCAATGATCTTTGCCCAGCAGAGGTAAAAGCTGTTGTAACGTCAACATCTTGAACTTGGGAATGTCCAGATAAGTGTTGAGGATAGATAAATCCAAAATTGGTCTCCACGTGTTCCCCTTCTTTGGTACTAGGAACAGGCGAGAATAAAATCCTAGGCCCCTTTCTGGTATAGGGACTGGCTGAATGGCCCCTATTTGGAGTAACAGAGAAATTTGCTTGTGAGCCTCTTCCCTTTGTGGAGGAGGAACGTCTGGCATGCCTTTGAAAGGAAGCAATGTGTGGAAATAAAACCTGTAACCGTGGTGAATGATATCCAACAACCATCTGTCTTGAGTGATTAAATCCCAATTTTCTTTGAAAAGAGACAGTCTTCCTCCCAAAGGAGCTACCAGACGAGAATCTACTGGCAGCTGAAAAGGCAGGTCATTGGGTCTGTTTACGAAAGGACTGACCCCTGCCCTCACCAGAAGTCTGAGCAGGTGAACCCCCTGTTCTAGGCCTAAAAGAACCTTGAGCTCTGCCCCTACCACGTCTAGACCTACCCCTAGACTGGGAATCAAAAGCAGGATATGTCCATCCCTTAGTAGGCCAATTTCTACTAAACTTAGGTGGCTGCACCTGCAAAAAATCTTTAACAGTTTGCATAGACTTAGCTTTGTCCTCCATTTTCTTTAAAACTGCTTCCACAGGCGAACCAAATAACACATCAGACTGTAAAGGAGCATCCAAAATCCTAGACTTAACATGCTCTGCTAAATTCTGATCCCTCAACCAGGCATGCCTGCGAAGAACAGAACTAGTGGCAGCCACCCTCGAGGAGGCCTGCACAGCATCAAAACCACATTGCAAAGAATGCTTACCCACTTGTTCAGACACATGAACTAAATCCAGCAACTCTTTACACTCTATACCTTCCGCCAAAGCATCCACCTTAGATTTCAGTTGTGAAAGGAGATAATTTTGATATTTTAGCATGTGAAACTGACAATTCAACGCTCTCATGGCTAGAGTGGAAGAAGTATACACTTTCTTTCCCCATCTATCCAAAGCCCTTGCCTCTTTATCAGTGGGAACAGGATTTTTAACCACAGAGGCCTTAACACCTTTAGGCCCTTGAGAAACAGTTTCTGGGTCCGCCCTAGGACTCTTAAACAAATACTTATGAGCTTCGGGCACCCTATAGTACCTATCCGGTTTAACAGGGGCAGGAGGCAAAGAGTCAGGGTTCAGGGAAGCCTCTGCAAAAACATCTTCCACCACATTCAACACAGGAGGTATAGCTAAGGGCCTATGTTGGGGTAAAAATAAGAATTCCCTAAGCCTTTTCCTGGAATCAGAGTAATCCTGGCCTTCCCATTTAAAGTGTTCCCTCATGGAATGCAGAGTCTCTGAAAATGAGAAATCCTCAGGAGGAGAAGCTGTAGGTGTGGAATCATCCACATCAGAATCAGAGTAAGGAGGAAACTCCTGCAAGTCTTCCGCAGAAGACTCAGAAGCCTCTGAATACTGTTCCAAACTCTCAAACTCAGGTTCCACCCTAGGCCTTTTATCAGGAGGGGGCATAGAGCCTCTAATCATAGTAATTAAATCTTCTGCCATTTTAAGCATATGTTTCTTAGGCACAGAACCTGAAGTGGTAGGAGAAGCCCCCACTGAAGCTGAGCTTGGCCTACCTCTCAAAGAAGTTTTAGAAACAGTAGGAGAAGCTCTAACTATCTTGGGAAGAGAGGGTAGAACAGTTACCTGAGAAGCCCCCTCAGCCTGGCCTACCTCCTGAGAGGGCACATCCTGTAGCAGTAAAGTCTCTGCCTGAGACTCTAAAGAAACTCCTGGCAAAACCTCTGGCTCCACTGAGCCTTCTAAAGAACCGACGTCCGGGACTGCCGGTTCATCAACCCTAGGCTTTGCTGTTTTGTCTTTGCGCATTTTGGACGAAGCGGGCGTCGGAGCATCCGACGGCATTTTGTAATTACAACGCTTCCCAAACACTAACCTGGCACAGTCTAACCTCCTCTTAATAGTGCGTTTGTTAAATCTAGCACAAGAGCGGCAACCAACAACGTCGTGCTCAGGCCCTAAACAAGGTATACACAGAGTATGGTAATCCCTATGAGGTATCTGCTTCCCACAAGAAATACAGTTATTCACTTTTTCTGACATCCGGTTAAATACTGAGGCAAGAAAAAACCAAAATGTTCCCCAACGGGGTACTTAGCCAACTTTGATTCGGTCTGAAACTCCGACTTCGGAATATTTCAGAACGCCAACCTGCACTCGCAAAACTGCTTCTGCATCGGACCATGCGGCAAAAAAGACTGAGGATATGACGTCGGTCATGCGCATTAGTGCCCTGACGTCCTGACGTCAGTCTAATGCGCCTTGACCGACGTCAGCCATATACTTTGGTATTCGGGCCGACTGGACAGCGGACTACCCCAATGGTTAGGACTGCAGCAATGTGGAATGAAGAACATCTACCTCAGATCAACAAGCCTTTAGACAGTTAAGAAATAGTACTAAAAAAGCCATTTTTACAGACAAAAAGAACTACTATTGTAAATTACAGCAAACTCACCATAACAACCCCCAAAGGTTCTGGTCAACCTTAAATAGACTCCTACACCCAGGCCAGTCTAGTACACCTTCCCCCTTAGGGGCTGAAAAGAATACCTTACATCAAGCTGCTAATGCCTTTAATATCTTTTTTACTGACACCATTAATTCACTAGCCAGTCACCTTTCCATAGATAAGTCTAGCCTCCCACTTCCACATCTCCTAATCTCCCTGTATTCCAACTACAACCCATCTCTACCACCTATATCCTAAAACCTATACAAAAACTTAAACCTTGTACCCCCTCTGCTGATCAGTTACCATCTGAATACCTTCAAAAAGCAGCTGAAGCAGTTGCCTATCCCATATCCATCCTTATAAATAGAACCATCATTGAAGGAACCATCCCTGCTATCTGGAAAATCTCCCACATTATCCCTTTACATAAAGGAAGTAACTCCAATGAGTATTCTAACTACAGGCCTATAGCACTCTTATCACCCTCAGCAAAAATTATGGAGAAATGTATTCACCATCAGCTAATGGACCACTTAACTCAATATAACTTACTAGCTAACTGCCAGCATGGCTTTAGGCCATTTCATAGCACCACCACAGCTCTCCTATCTTTTACCGATTGCATCAATAGAAACCGCAATAACAACATCCTCTCATCAGCACTCTTTATAGACCTGTCAAAAGCCTTTGATATGGTAAACCACCTCCTGCTCATAAAAACCCTAGAATCTCTTTCTCTTGACCCCAAGGCTGTTCATTGGTTCACTTCCTACCTTAGTAACAGGCAACAGGCAGTTCTCTGGGAAAACAAACTTTCATCCCTTCTGCCAGTCTCTCTTGGGGTCCCTCAGGGCTCCATTATAGGACCTCTTCTCTTCTCTTTATTCATAAATGACTTACATGCAGCAATACCTCAAGCTACATGTATTCAATATGCAGATGATTCTATGCTCATATATTCTGCTAAAACCACATCTGAACTACAAACACTAACACAGAATGTATTTAGCACAGTTGAAGCATGGTTCTTGAAACGCTGCCTCCTTTTGAATGCCAAAAAAAACAAACTTCTGCTCTTTAGGCCTAAGTCCCCCCCCCCCCCCCCCATAGAATTCTCTATCAAATCCAATAATGGTACACATATATCCCCTGACTCTACCACCAAGCTGTTAGGTATTATAATCGACAATAACCTCACTTTTGATAATCACATTAATAACACAATTAAAACCGTAAATAGAAAACTGGGCTCCTTCTATAGAATTAAAACCTTTTCAAACTCCAATAGCCAAAACTACACTTGCTCACTCTCATCTTATTTCCACTCTTCTTTACACTTCACCCATATACACTAACCTAAAGAAAAATAATCTCACTAAACTAGCAAACACATACAATAGCATTGCTAGATTTGCTACTGGGAACCCATTTAGAACTCACCACTGTCAGAATCTACAGCAACTAAACTGGCTTGAACTAAAAAACATGCTGACACTTTCCCAACTTACCTTTGTACATAGGATATTTTACCAACCTAAAAATACCCCTATACTTTCTAACCTTATCTCCCCCTATACTAATCTAAATTAATTACACTCTTCAAGCAAACTTCTTGTGAGGTTAACTAAGTCTAACAACATCGCTGGTGACTGCCTATTCTCCAATACCATAGGTAAATATTGGAATCTTCTACCTACTGCTCTAACTTCTATTCCCTCACCCTTCCTTTTTAAACAAAAGCTTAAAAAACATCTTAAAACACACTGGTTATGCCCATGCATCAATCCTGACTAATCTTGTGATTCCACTAATTATTCTTTTATACTACCTTCTTTTACTTCTCTCTACTGATTCCCCTTGGGAAGCTGATTTCAAAAGCACCTTTGCAAGTAGCCTCTGTTACGAATTATTATAAAACTTTGGATGTGTAAATAATTGCTGAATGTATTTATATCTTCACGAATGTTTTACTAAAATAGAACTCTCCTATCTTGTATCCTGAAATAGAAATTTGGTGATGTCCTTCCTAGTATACATTCACGATTAGTTTAATCCAGTCTAGAATCATGTTTTTGCCTGTTATTTTTCTACCTCCTTTCTTTGCTTTTGTAAATAATTTCTCTGTGTTTGTTTCTATGTGGAGCTTTTCTCCCCAGGCCTCTGCTGAAAATGGAAATGTAACCAGTTGGACTAGCCCAGTAAACAAATGTAAAATAAATAAATAAAAGATATATGAATGTCATTTGGTCTTCATAAATATGCAAAAACAACCTTTAAAGCAGGAAAACTGCAATGCCAGGAAAACATCAGTTTGGGACAAGAATGTGATATAAATGAACTTGAGCAAGAAGGAGTGTATAAATACTTGGGAAATGATGAAGGATCAACAATAAAACATGAACAAATGCGAATAAAACTTATTAAGGAATACTTCAGAAGACTTAAATTAATCCTGTAAACAGCACTGACATCTAGGAACAAAATCCAAGCTATAAACCAGTTTGCTGTTCCTGTCCTAACTTACAGTTTTGCAGTGATTGACTGGCCCCAAAACGTGTTGGATAGATTAGATAGGAAAACAAGAAGGATGCTTCATGCTCACAAAATGATTAATAAAAATCAGTTAATACCAAGATTATATATTCAGCGTTCCGAAGGAGGGATGGGCCTCCTTGAAACTGATTATATGTAAAAATCTGCAATCATGGGACTCCACACATATCTACTGACCTCACAAGACCCAAATGTAGTGAAAGTTTTGAAACATGAGGAGAATAAATCTATGATGACTTCTCTGCTTAATCTAGCAGAAGCTTATCAGTGTCAAGCAGGAATGGAAACCAGAAATAGATAACAATCAGGCAGCAATTGAATGTGCTAAAAACCAAAAGAAAGAATATAAGGTGAAGGATCTGATGAGAAGGCTAGAAATCTGGAAAAAGCATAGATATAGCTGCAAGTACAGAAAACATCTGGATAAAACTTGTGTTGATCAGGAACGAATACAGGAATGGTTAAGGAGAGGCAAGTTCAAACCAAGAGTTGAAAGGTTAATATTGGCGGCCCAAGATAGTGGGCTGCATACACGTTGGTTTATAAAGTAGCAGGAGCAACGGGTCTTATAAAAAATAATTTACAATCATATTGAGATATGTTACCCATACATGTAAATCCATACGAACTGCAGAAGGAGTCATTACTGGGCACATTGTGGGTGCTGCGAAGAGCACTACTGGCTGATATCAAAGATTGAAACAATACTAATTTCATGAACTTTAATCATACTTTGATTTAGGAATGGGGTCCATTCCCATCATGGTATTAGAAACCCAAATGACTTGGAGAAATTAAAAGACAGGACACACTTCTCAGATCCAATCTGGCCATTTGTAGTGCTATATGCCTCAAGCTGCTAGCATTTCCCCTCCCAAAATACTCTACGTGCTATGCTGTCATCAGATTATATTTTCCCATAAAGAACATACGAAATCCACCTGCATGTAAAAGCTGGATGGGGGATGGAGGGAGGGATGTTGAAATGGACAGACGAGACTGAAAAGACTCCCTCATTATGTTAAGTACCTAACTTTTTTTTCCTGTTTCATCCATCTGTCTAATATGACCAAAGGTACAGAATCTCAAACTACCATCTTTCTTGAGTGGAATTATGAAGGATACATTTCAGGACAGATGCCCTAGATATGGAAATTAAATCCAGCATGTAATGTTTGACAAAGGTGTGTAAGGCAGACCATGTAGCTGTTGCACAAATGTCTTCTACTGCAGAATTTTTGAAAAAGGCAACAGATGTAACTCTTGACTTGGTAGAATGAATTTTTGGTTTAACTAGAATCATTTATTTGTTGGATGCATAATTAAAGGATAAGCAGTCAGATAACCATCTGGATAAAGTCTGTTTGGAAACATTTTTCTCCAATTTGTTGACAGAAAAAGAAATGAAGAGTTGTGAATCCTTTCTAATAGCTTTAGTCCTGTGCAACTAGAATCCGGGTTAATGGTAAACATCCAAGGCGTGAAGTAAATATTCTCCCTGGTTGTTGTAATTTAGAAAGAATACTTGAAAGTGAATGGTTTGATTCAGATTAGACTCTTAAAGCCACTTCAAGTAAGGGTTGGTTCTTAAGGATATTCAGTCTTTATACAATATGAAGTGAAGATAAAGCATGCAGCTCTGAAATTCTTTGGTGGATGTAACAGCTGCCAAGAAAAGAGTTTTCCAAGACAAAAACTTTAGCTCAGCAGAAGAGGCCAGCTCAAAGGAAGTCTTCATTAAGGTCTCTAATACCAGTTTCAGATCCCATGGAGGGGTAAGATCCTTAATTGTGAGGGCACAACATAAAAAGTCCTTTGAGGAAGACTTTACAGAGTTTATGGGAGGCCAGGGACTGATTTTGAAAACATATGCGAATATTATATATGTAAGCTAGTTTGACCTTGATGGTAGAGAATTCATTTAGTAGCTAGAAAGTGCAAAATCTGTATTACTGGGGCAGAAAAGGGGTCTAGTTTATGCGAGTAGGCCCAAATAGAGAACTTTTTCCACTTACTTTTGTACACTTTCTGTGTAGACTGTTTTTGTAAAGCTTGCAAAATACAGACTAATGACTGTGAAAGACAAAGGTCTGAAGGCCGTCATGGGACGTGAAGATACCATGTGATAAGCTTGAGAATGGAAAAATCCAGGTGAGGCTGGATGGACAGATGACAGAGAGGGACCAGTTTCAGATCAAGCAGCTATGGAGGCTCTTTTAGAATAAGAGGATTTAATAGGGAGAATACAAAAACCAGTGCAGGAAGTGCTGAACTCCAATGAATATCCAGAGAATCCCAAAAGGCAGGTTCCAATAGATTTATTTAACGAAGGTAAAATCCACATACAACACGTTTTCGTCCACACTGTGACTTCTTCAGATAAATGAACATAGTATAATAGAGGTCTTTTATATTAAATAATTAATACAATCATTCAATTATCAATCATTATTACGTTTCTAGATTTAAAGAAACAAAGCACAGAAATCCTAAATAGACATAGAAGTGTGGTTTCGAAATTGGTATATACAAATACAAAATAATAAAAATTAATATATAAAGTTTTTTGAAAAAACTTTACTAAAAACAATATCAAGTTGAAAAATTTAATAGGGGAAACCATATATGTCTTGGCCACAGGGGAGCAATGTGAATTATGGTATTTCTGTATCACTCTGCTTTCTGAAGGAACCTGTGAATGAGGGGGATAACTGGGAAGCCATACAGCAAAGTGGGGGACCACTGACAAACTAGATAATCTCATGGGGTGCATCCCTTTGGGGGGTAATAGGGAAAAGTAGCTACTGCATTTCATGTTGGCTGAAGTGGCAAAGACATTGCACCAGGGATTGATCCAATGATTAGATATCTGTTGTGGCACTGTTGGAATGAGAGAGCACTCATGAGGCAGCAAAATTGGTCTGGTGAACCTGTCTGCATATCAGCTGGTTTCCCCAGGATGTGTGTGTTGCTGCTAGAAAGTGATGAGAATCCAATGCCCCTTGTCAAACCCTCATTGCCTCTCTGCATAGTGGATAATATTTGGTTCCTCTCTAAGTGCTGATATACCAGACTACTGACATATTGTCTGGGTTGATAAAGAAGATCCTGAAACCTCTGCAATGCTAAAAGGATTGCCCATCTAGTACACTGATGTGAAAACTGACCTCTGTCTGTGTCCATACAGCTTGGACCATCCTCCCCTCCAAATCTCCAAACTCCACCCCACTGAGAAGGTGTCCATGGTGACTACCACTGCTGGGAAAGATAATATAATGAGACAACCTAAGAAGATTTAGGGATGTTAGCCACTAGCACAGATGCATCTTGCATATAAAGGTCATATGTATCAGGAATGACAGAGGTGATTTTTGAGGGAGTGGAGGAAGGGAAAATGGAATAAAATAACCTCAAGATATTATGTCCCTTACCCACTTGCCCTGTGTTATGGTCAGCCATTTATTTAGGTGAAAGTGTAGATGTCCCCTGACTGCCTCCAGAGACAGACAAGTGAGCAAGTTTTAGGGCTGCTGAATCTGCCTTTCCAGGAAGTTATCTCAAAAGCCCACATTTTACAGACTTCCTTGACCTATAGGGTCTACATCCATTGCAGGAACTCCCTCTGACCATGATCATTCCTGTTCAAAGTCGAATTTAAGGCCTAGCATTGGGGGTTTTTGAACTACTTGGACTGAGAGCCCTTCTGATTCTTACTAAGGTGTTGCTGACTGCTCTCAAATCTAACTATCATGGCAGACAAGGTCTTGCCTTCTTCACATTTTGATAATCTATCTTTTATCACTGGGTCAACAAAGTGGTGCCATCATAGTGAGCATTGGTAAAGGATGCTTTAAAGCTATTAAGTGGTGCCAGCATGACCACACATAGCAGGGCTTGTGCCTGCTGTTGCAGCTGCCCCATCCACTGCGTTGTGGATAGGCCACATGGAGAAGTTAGTCATATCAGTTGTTGGGTGATTGGAGGTGGGACTCTCCTGACACCAAAGGTCTTGGAGTCAGGTGAGTTGTAACTGTAGACACCTTCATGGGGCCGAGAAGGAAAACTAGCTCCAAAGCTACCAACACAGAGGCAGGCATCACGAAAGTTGCTAATAACAGTGAGGGTGGGCAATATGATCTGGCCTAGATGCAGAGGGGGGTGAAATGATGCCCAACTCCATTTCAGTCTTAACAAAGGTCCTCCTCATTTTTACTAATCTAATTCTGTGATACTTTTGTCTGATCTGAAACACCTTATGGAGGCAACCGAAAGAGGCCTAACAAGAATTAAATTAGACAGTTCCCTCTCTCAGGAATGTCTGCTCAGTGCTGATGGAGAGGACTTGTCTCTGATAACTATATTCACTGGGGATCTGGTTGGGTTCCTTATCTTGGTTCCTGAGAACTTTCAGATCTGTAGTAGTACACAGATCCTATATTTTTCTTTTCCTAGCCTCTTTATCTTTCTTTTTCCTCTTCTCAGAAGCCTGGGGGTTTTGTTGTTAAAGGCCATTAACAATTAGTTTGTTGCAGCAATCTGCAAGTGCCCTGGATCCAAAACCAAGCAAATATCTCACTGTATATCAAACTGCTCCCGGACCGTAACAAACTACACAAGGATCATGAGGGGTAACCTTGTGTCTGTACTTGACACACTTTTTAAAGTTTATAACCACACCAGTCACATGCAGACACAACAATCCAAATTTTAAATTCTGAATGCAACAATAAGCAGTGGCATACCTGGCATATTCAACACCAAGAGCAGAAACTTTTTTTTACCCCACCCCCGCAGAGATTTTTTTCTACACCTCTTCCTCTACGACAATTGCTTTTAGTAATAATCATGAAATGATACAAATTAATTGCCAGCAAGGAAGAAGCTAGGAGCAGTGATCAAATCCCGAAAAGACTCGGCCATCCTACAGGAAGGCTTGTCCCAAACAAATAACTAGTGCCAGAATCATGAATATCAAAAATGCATTCTCTTCTCCTTTGGAAAGTTGGACATTGACAATGCACCCTTATAAGCTGACCCAGTAGTTCAGGATTTGGTAATTTATGTGGACAGTTGACCCCAAATTCTATTAGAAACAGATTAAGATGAAGAAAACTTAGGGACAATGCTGCAAAATCTGGAACAGTTTCAGCTTGGTTTTACAAACACAGCACCCAGACAAAGAGAAAGAGAGTAAAGACTGTAACAGATTTCATGCAGCAAATGCACAGTAGTCATGTAAAGGTAGCCTATATAATAAACAGACAATATGACAGTAACTTGCAGACCAAACATATTTGGCAAATACAAGAATATTCTGTAAAACTGAGGACAGCTTTAAATGTGTTTCATACACTATTCCAGTTTATTTCACACAAATACACACTAGCTGTTAATGCTCAACTTTAAACTGAGCATGAGTTATTTCATCAACAACACAGCTAGCCACCCACTAAGAAAAACAACATAAATATTCCAGTTTATTTCACACAAATGTGCACTAGCCAATTCATAATACCAGACTTTATGCTGAGCAAATGAAGAGGATATGTTCCCATCGCACAGCTAGCCACCCTCACCCAAAAAAATCAGTTTATTGTACACAAATACACACTAGCCAGCTTTTAAAATTATATGAAAAGGATCACATTACTGCTAACACCCACCCCAAAAAGCATAAATGTATTTATTTATTTGACATTTGTTAACCAGGTTAGTCCAACTGAGCTAAAAAAATCCCATTTTCAGTGGAGACACGGGGAGAAAAGCTCCAGAAAATTACATACAAATTTAATTGAACAAAGATAAATATAAATTATACATTATAGTAAAAGTAAAAAATAAATGATGGAATATGCACAAAAATTAAGTAAAATGCAGTCATAAAAAGAAAATAGAATGATACTCGTCTAATAAACATAAGCTAATATTAAAAGTACAGAATATATCATTTACAAATGAGGCATAGAATATGAAATAAAAATTCAACTGAAGTCAATGTACTGAAAAAGAGTAAAAAAAAATTAACAAAAGCAGATGAACACCATACAAATGGCATACATTTATGGTATAGAGGATAGTAAATAGCCATACTACTACATGAGTAGAACTACTTAAATTTAAGAGAAAAGTAGATACACAGGAAAAGTAACCATAAAGTTAATAAAATAAATCTAAGGAAGAAAGAAAAAAAGCTAAGAGAAAGCAGAGGGTTCAAATAGGCACCAGGCATGGGCAGGTCCTTTAGTTTAAAAGAAATAGTTTTAGTTACTTTTTGAACTGATTTGAGTTTGGGATGTTTCTAATACAGCCAGAAAGTTTGTTCCAGGCTAAAGACACATTATAATTATAAAGTAGTTTTCCAATATTTTTGTTAGGTTTATATATATCAAGAAATTGTTGTCCAGAGCTCCTGAGGGATCTAATGGGAGTATAAAAAGAAACAAGGTAAGAGAGGGATGGGCAACAAGAAGGTTTATATAGGACATAGTGAGCAATCTTTAGCTGAGAGATAAGAAGTTGATGGGGGAATTCGGACCACTGTAGTTGTTTTAGAACAATGCAATGATGTGACTTATAAGGTTGGTTTGTAACAAATCTTGCAATTTTATTATAAGTTTGTTCAAGTTAGGACAATAATGTAGATTGTAAGTTTGTGAGGATGGGAGCTGCATAGAGAAGGCACAGCAGGAAGAAAGCCCTAGCCAGGGATAACTTAGCATGTGGTGTAAGAAATGTTTTGTTCCGATACAGTAATCCCAGTTTTTGATGGGTCTTTTTAATACAGTGGTGAACATGCTGATCAAATTTCAGTTGGTAATCTATAATCATGCCCAGTAGTTTGTATAAGGATCAGCTTTGATAACTGCATTATTCAGAGAAAAGGTAGAAAAGGCAATATTCAGATTTATTCACAAATGCAACTTAAAGGTGAAATTTAAACCAATCAAGTGAAAAGGGCAAGTTACATTCATCCACAGGACAGCAGGCCAACCTTTCCCTCAAAAAAGGATAAGAATATTCCAATTTATTAATAAATATTCACTTTCCAGCCTTAATGACAGAATTTAATCTGAGTAAGTGAAAGGGCAAGTTACTTTAATCCACAGACCCGTCAGCTACCCACCCCACCAAAACAAAAACAGAGCAGAAGAATACAATGAAAAAAAATAAGAACATAAATATTCAATTTTCAAAATATTTAAAGAAATGCACACACATACATACACAAGTACACAAGCCAAATTTTAAAATATTTAAACAAATGCAAACACACACACTTGCCTAGCCATCATCTCTCTCCCCAGTTCCAAAAATAAAAAATAAAATCTAGTTATATTCACATTACAAACAATGCTTCAGTCCAGTAGTCCATGGGTCCCTATTAATTATTTGAACATTTCAGAGTTCGAATGTCATATGGTTGACACCATATGATCGAACTTTCAAAAGTTTGAAGGTCAAAAGCAATGGCTCCAGACAGCACAGAATGGGAACATTTCCCTTTTCTTCACTGAAGTGCAATCTTGGAGTTGTTTATTTAAGTAGGGGGGCTTGCCCCCCTACTCAGAGCATTCAGGTCCGTTTATTTTTTAAATTTTGTATTATATTTTCAAAGTTTCAAACTTTACTCATATGTTGTCAAATATATGACGTTTGACGTTTTGAAGCTTCGACTACATAATATAGACCGAAGTCCACAATGACCTTGCTGTGGTTAATCCAATCTTGTACCATGTTGTCACACACAAATGCATGCAAGATTAAGAAAGAAAGCATTTACTTCAGAGCTGGATCATGGTCTAACTAACACACACACACACACGGACGCATGCACATATATACATACACACACACACACACACACACACACACACACACACACACACACACACACACACACACACACACCACCCCAGCCATTCCAGTGTTCCTTTCCTTCATTATTTCTCAGCAGTTACCATAAATATTTTTCAAATGTTTCAGTGTGCATACTATTTTCTTCTTTACTTCGACAATGATTACAGACATTTGGATTCAATTTAAAGCTTTTATTTCACATTTTATATCACAAACACTGATGAACATTTGCTAAACAAAATAATATGGTCTCACAATGAAAACAAACTTAGCTTTAACAATAAACATTTCTGCCCTTGAAACTCACATTAAAAGTAAATGGCCAGTGGCAGATAAAATTTGCTTATGGGCTGTTTTCAAACCATAGACCCCTGCACATATTTTTAGGACCATGCATATATGTATGTGCTCTTTGATTCACCTTCCTGATTGTACTATACTATATTTCTTGTATAATACAGCACCACTTGTTAGAGTGTGTTTTAAAGTTGTAGTTTTGAATATTTTTCCAGTAAGCAATGAAACAAAACATATATCCCAATAATGTACAAAAATGATCTAGGCACCTCCAGGTTCACACTCCTTTATTATAAAACTAAAAATTAAGCGCTTTCATCTCTGCCAATGGAGACTTCATCAGAATAATGAAGTTAACAGTCAAAAGCACTTTATATAACAATTTTAACCATGGTAGACAACTCATTTGACCAATCCAAATATTGAATGTCACAAAGATGCAACTTCCCAATAAACTTAAAAAAAATTCCACCCTCATTTTGTTTAAAAGAACATATAACATTTTACCAGTATAAAAAACTTCTTATTAAAACATTTCTCATAAAAGTTTTTTTGTACCTTTTATATATATATATATATATATATATATATATATATATATATGTATGTTCCTGTCAAAAACCATAACAAAACAAATCAAATTTTGTTTGCTTCTTCATGTAGCATAGGAATGATGGATATAGATTCAATAATCCCTGGGTGGGGGGGGGGGGGGACATAGCTGCCAATCTTATCTGCCACTCTGTTTCTTTTTTCTTTAACAAATTTCTCCAGTCACCACCCAGAGGTTCAGGTTTTACATGCCCCAAAATACCAAACACAAACTTTTTAAAATTCAAACAATTCAAGGAATGCTTAAACAAAGCATTATTTTGTTTTTTATTTTTTATATCATTTTTATGTTCATATAGGTTTTACATGCCCCAAAATACCAAACACAAACTTTTTAAAATTCAAACAATTCAAGGAATGCTTAAACAAAGCATTATTTTGTTTTTTTTATTTTTTATATCATTTTTATGTTCATATAGGTTTTACATGCCCCAAAATACCAAACACAAACTTTTTAAAATTCAAACAATTCAAGGAATGCTTAAACAAAGCATTATTTTGTTTTTTTTTATTTTTTATATCATTTTTATGTTCATATATTCAATCTTGCCTACATATAACGTGCAACATGTGGAACAGGTAGCTAAATACACCACTCTACTGGTGGCACAATTTACCTTCTGAATTTTATCTCACTTTGCAATCTATTATTCAATGTTATACTATCTTCCTGATTTATATAATGGCATTGGCGCAAGTACCACACGGTTTGGTTCCACAATTAGAATCTACCTTAGACTGTATTTTATGCTCAAACAACCTTTTAAAATTTGCACCTGTCTTATTAACAAATCTCGGACCTTCCCCCACTTTTTCTATCACCTTATTGTTCACCCTAAAAATATTCCAATTTTTTTGAAAGGCTTTTTTAATTTCACCTGTTAAATGGTTGTGTTCAAGTATACATGCCTTTTTGTATTCATCTTTATTGACAAGTGATGTGTTACTTTATTTTTTCTGAACCCACACCTAGTAGGGGTTTATAAATAATACTCCATTTCTCATAAACTTCCTTTGTTATGTCTAACAACCAATTCCTGAAATTCTTAACAAATTCCTCTGCTTTCTCACATATACCTCATTTCCAAAGGACAAAAATGTCATCCATCACCATGAATTATTTGAATTTTAAAAAGTTTGTGTTTGGTATTTTGGAGCATGTAAAACCTGAACCTTGGGGTGGTGACTGGAGAAATCTGTTAAAGAAAAAAGAAATTGAGTGGCAGATAAGATTGGCAGTTATATTCCCCCTGGGGATTAATGACTTTATATACATGACTCCTATGCGAGTGTGAACCTGGAAGTGCCTGGATATTTTTTTTACATTTTACTGGCATTTTTTGGTGTTTGGATTTGGATATGACCCAATAATGATACAACTACCCAGTTAGGAGCATTTCAAACATAAAAAAGCCACTCAAACTTCTTTCATTACAATCCACTAATATCAGTCAATATGCACAATCTCTGCAGAAATAAAAGACATCTGAATATTTCTACATTAAAGAGATCTATACTATAACTAATGAAAAGGTTGTTGCTAGCAAACAACTTTATATTTCAGTGTTTCACCTACAAATTCAGTGACTGGTGCCTTTGAAGAATAAATTGCCTATGTTACCTTAAAAAATAAATGGTAAGCTAGTAATATTTTAATAGGCAATGGATGGCAAACTGACATGGATACTAGGCATCTCGTGCAAAGGAGGACCCACTCAGGACTGCTGCACCACATTTCAAATGTGAAAAGCTTCTAAAAGGCAAAAAAATACACTGCACTATTTAAAATACGTATATCATGCATAGGCATTGTAAAGGATAATTCACTGACTATAGCTAGATCATCATTTTAGACAGATGATACTGGATCATAATTTAGAATCATCACATATTCAGAACAATAGTAATATTACTTAGTCCACAAGAATGTGGACGTCATCAGAATAATTACTACTAATTAATTACACTAGGGGTACAGCATATTTGGATACATTTATATCTAATACCAATTGTGGGTTTAAGTCCAATATACATAGAAAGGATACCTTGTCCAATAGTTATCTTGAATACACAAGCAACCACCCCAGAAAGTTAATGAAGAATATTTTTAAGGGGCAATGTATACAAGCTGCCCCGATGACCTCCCAACATTCAGACATGATTAAGGAAATGGAATTTATATGGACCCTATTTAAGCAGTGGGGGTACCCTATACACATGTTAGATGACGTTGAGAGGTACGTCATATGTGAATGGGGTAAAAAATATCCACCAATATTGGGGAAACCTTTATCAGAAACTATATCTAGAGAAAAGGAAAATAACGAAACAAATTATCAAAGAGCATGTATTTTGGAATATTCACCATATGTTAATAAGGTAAAGCAGATAATGGTAGACAACTGGAATATTTTATTAGTAGACAATGATAAAAAGAATGTGGCGGGGTCGGCACCATTTTTTGTCTACAAAATGGGCAATAATTTAAAAAGGAGTTTGGAATATAATTGGGTTAGTACACTTCATTATAACAGACACACTAGAAAATGTGGATGTTGTAGGCAATGTTTTGCCATACTTGAAGATGAAGGTGTTGTTTTAGAAAATGTAAACAAAACGAAGGTCACCTTCGTCCAGGGGAATTGTAATTCCAAATGTTGTATATATGGCCAAATGCATGGCCTGTCCATGTTACTATATTGGCAAAACAGAGAGGAGCCTTAAGAATAGGATATACGATCATTTATACAATATTACAAAGAAAGACAGGACTAATGCTCTATACAGGCATATAGAGGTGAAAAGGGAAGGACACATTTAAATTTGCAATTCTTGAGCAGATCAAAATGGGTCTGAGAGGGGGTAACTTCAAGGCTTTGTTGGGGTATAAGGAGAGTAAGTGGCAGCTGTTTACAGATGCTTTAAATTCTCCTGGTCTTAATGACTACACAACAATCAAGCCTATTTTACAAATGTGGTTATAGGTGGAAAAAGAGAGTTTCAAAAAGGAATGGGGCACAGTATATTCTGCTATGGTGTGTTGTATTGAATTTATTGCAAAAATGCATGCATGTTAATTTTATATTTACTCAACCGAGATATCATTATTCATTAATATATTAAAATATTAAAACCTTTTTATATTAATTATGTTTTACATTTAAAACATTGAATATGCTTTGATATATATACATTGTAGATGCTTATATATTTTAATAGATGTGTATGTTTATTTAATAGTAGGGTTTGTTGTTTTTTTTTTAATAGCGAAATTTTGGCGTCAAAAAAGCATATATAAGGTGTAATTAATTAATAGTAATTATTCTGATGAAGTCCACATTCTTGTGGATGAAAGTGCTTAGTCATTTGTATGGTGGAATAAAGAAGTTATAATTTTTTGAGAGGGTGCGATCTTTTTGTCAGTGGAGTCCATCATTTTTGGCATGTTTTACCTGTTTGGATTTGTTATTTGTTGCCTTCACTTCAATAGTGTTTGTTTTGTTAATATTATTTAGTGCTGTGAAATAACAAGCATTGTATTCTCCTACTTATGATTTTTTTCTGCCTTTTTAGTCATCCTGTACAGATCCAGTAGAGTCTGGGGCATCTTAACTACAGTAATCTATAGTGAAGGACAGATTTTTGGCCCCCACCACACTCATCACATGCTTGCTTAGCACAATAGGATTAGTGGCTCGACAGCTTGAGGTGGCGCAATCTTAAAAGTCAGCAACCTGACCTTTAGGAATTGATAGAAACTGCAGTACAGAGGTAATGGGGAGCACTTCAATTACTTTTGTGGCAAGTGCAAAACTCAATGACCAAGTCAGTTCTGACCTCCAAGCAACTGTTGACCTCTGCCCCTTCGACAATGAGGTAGGACAGCCCTGGCCACTCTGGGCAGGCCATTGAGAGTTTTGGCCAGGGTGACTGTGGTGGTAGTGTCATGTTCCTCCATCATTCTCTGTGCACCCATACTTTTGTGTCAAACTGACCCCGTATGCATTTCCACAAGTCTTCTTTCATCACCATCTGTCCATCCCCAGTCTATATCAGCTTACTGAAAGCTGATAACATTGAACGCCAGTTGATCGACCACAAATGGTCAAACAACCAAAACAGCAAAGACACGGAAAGGCAACTTTTTTACAAAATCGCTCTTGTGCAAAAAAAAAAAAAAAAAAAAAAAAAAACACAACATAAATTGAGGGGCTGTGCCCTCTACACCTCCCCTACTTAAATATTCCAACTCCAAGATCACACCACAGTGGAGGAAATGGCAAACTCCCGACAATGGCCCAGCGATTTTTTTTCTCTTGGAAGAGAAATCTCTGTTCTGTGTCTTCGCTGTTCTGGTTGTTCGACCTTTAGAGGTCGATCAACTAGCATTCAATGTTATCAGTTTTTGAAAAGCTGATATAGGCCCTCCATCCCCTATTTGCCTTCTCTACCACACATCTCTCGTTTGCATTTATATGTTTTATGTCAATACCCTTATCTAATCCCTTGCTCACATTCCTTCCCTTACTATCCTTTCTCCTTTCCCATCTTCCCTCATATATATATATGTATTTATATATATATCTATATATATCTATATATATATATATATATATATATATATATATATGTATATACATATATATATATTTATATACACACACACACACACACACACACACATATATATATATATATATATATATATATTTTTTTTTTTTTTTTTTTTAAGACAACGGGGGATCTATACCCCCAAAAAATAACCATATTCCCCCACCTTATCCAGTACAACACTCTTACGTCAGCCAACTGTGTTCTTTCCCTTGTCTGTTCTCTTTGCTTTTTCCTTCTTTCCTAGCCATACATAAAAAAAATATAAACTAATGTCCATAAATGGACACCTGCAGAGTAAGGCTGCTAGCAAAGTTACTTTAAGCTGCTAACCAGAAGATCTGGAACCAAATATGTTCATGTTCTCCTTGTAAAGTTTTGAGAGATTAACACAGAGATTGACAAACTTGACGAACTACGAAAGCTAACAAAAATACTGGAAAATGTGGCTAACATTGGCAACAGGTATACACATTTGCAAAACATACACAGATACTTGCATATTTCTAAGTCAACTATACACAGTTCCATCTTTGCACAGTTTATGGTTCTTTGTTGGTTTCAAATATGTGAAAAACAGCACTTCTCATTTGTACTTACTGTATTTGCATATAGGTGAAATGGCACTATTCGCACATTTGCACTGCACATTTTGTACACTGAAAAACTATGAATATCAATTTTAATTCCCTATACTTGTTTTCATAAAAAATAAGTTAGTAAGTCTATACTTGGGATTACAATTTAATTGTAGAATACTTTAATTGTAAGGATCAAGAATTACCAAAAATTGTGATTGGGTGCAACCTTCATAAAAATGTCCACTTGTGTGTTTCTTTATGTTTTATAAACATTTATTTAAGGCACTTACACTTGCTATGGAATTAATTATTTTTAATATAGTTAACATTTTAAAACAGTCAAGTCATTTAAACTTATCTATCTTAAATTAACATTTAGGTTGAAAGATTTATGGCATGGAAACTTTCTTTAGCCATACAAACCAAAACACTGTGGTTACTGCCTTATTAAGTTTTGATGAGACACTGCTTATATAATTACAGCACAATGGATGAGATTTTCAGACACACAACAGGAGGCCAGTGTGAATGAAAGTCAAAGTGATATTCCAACTCTTCTTGCAATTGTCTAATTTTGTTTGATAATAAAAAAAAATGTTTCCTATCCATTTTAATAAATGTTTCATGTGATCAAGAACTCTTACATACAGCCAAGAATGATGACATCAGCTTAAAGATTAAGGTGAAAGGATCATAGCAGCTGTAGTCTGGCAGAAGCAGCAGGTTTCTCTGCAGAACCGGCATTTCATCTTTAATGTAACACACACTCACTTTTTTGTTTTAATACAGAATTACAACAAAAAGTACTGTATTATGTAAGACATCATGAGGTGCACACATTTTCCTTCTTCCTGGATGTGTCATCACTTACTGCATTTTGATGATGCATATCTGGGTGCAAAAACTGAAACCTACTTCAGTGGTATGGACCTGCTTGCAGTCTGTCTCACTGCTATGAAGATAAACCTGTTATAAAAATAATAACTTTCTTGAAATGGAAAGTGGTCAGTGGTCATTCCACCTCAGTATGGTTATAGTTAGCAAATACAAATTAGTTAAAGTAATTTAGGCATACCTTTCAGTAAGTCATCATACTGAATATTTTATAAATATACCCTTACTTCAGTTTTAGTCTGATCAAGAAATATCACACTACTAAACAAACAAAAGCCAAAACAAACAATGTAAAAAGAACTTAATATACAGTAACATTTTTAGCTTTAAAAACTACAATTGTGGTAGTTGCGCTCTTCTCTATTTCCTTGGTCAAAGTCACAAACACAGAATGATATCTCAAGATTGCCTCTATATGAACCTTAAAGAAACAAAAGCAAGTAAGGGCAGCAATATTGCTGGTGATGGAAGGCAATTTAAAACATAATTTTTGTTTCATTTTTACATATATTTTATGTATTCCACACGTGCCATACTATTTGGAATAATGTTCAATATACAGAGAGGTGAAAAGTGGGGGTTGAAAAGGTTTACTCTGTTTTGTTTCTTTGTACTTGGTCTTTAAAATAAGTCACTTGAAAAGTACACTGTATTACTTTGCTAGACTGTTGTTATCCTTCATCATCTTTACTTCAAACTTTTAATTAGATAAATTACTTGCAGAAAACAAGATGAAAACAGAAGAAAAAACTGCTGCTGCAATTTTCCAAAAGCCCTATTTATCAGGTGTAGTGTGTGAAGAGAACATCTAAGACTAAAAGAGGGAGGAAGGGATATTGTAGGGAACAGATTCAAAGGACAGGAGGTTATTTTATTACCACTTCACAAAAGTGGCGATTAGACTACATTTGGAATTCTGTGTTTAGTTCTTACTATGGTAAAGATTGAAAACCACTCAAGCAAAAGGCTGTTAATTTTATGCTTGCTTTTCAGAATGTTACACACAATCATCAGTTACATGTCAGCACTGCTCTTTTTGAACAGTAAATTACTTTCCAGATTAGATTTGCTAAAGCTAGATGGTGTCAAATGAGTACAACATACAGTTTCAGATCACAAAGTTTTGCATGTGGGTACAAAGTGTTTGCCAAAGATTATAGAACTAACAAATATTTACTTGTTCAAATTGTTTTGTGGAATGGATCCTCACATGCTTTGCTGATATAGGACAAAGAGAAGACGTAGATGAATTAAAACATGTTCACCAACCACATAGTCAAGAACCAGTAGCTAGACAACTGAATTTTGATGAGACAATGCCTAAATAATTACAACACAATGGATATCATTAAGACCAGCCTTACAACAGGAGACCAGTCTGAATGAAACTCAAAATGATACCTAAAATGTTGTTTACTGTGGGCTATAAATAAGGAAAGAACAGATAATTAGCAAGATTTTCAGAGGTAGTAGGATGGCCAGTTTCCCCTCTTAAGTATAACAGAGCAAATCTCTGACTGGTCAGAAGTGGAAATAAAAGGACAGTTGTGTCACTCCAGAAAAATGAAAACTCCAAATTAAACCAGTGCAGATATATGATAAGTCAGTGAAGGAGGAAAGCCATGCAATATCACTGCAAGTCCAGGAGGCATGCTCTCCAGCACCTACAATATAAAGCATTTCCAGTGAACCCATTCAGGTCACTGCTGTAAGTCCTGTGGATCAATAAACATGCTGTGCTGATCACCTGTGGAAATCTCCTCAGAGGCTAAATCTGTAAGGAGAGTAAGACTACGTTCCTGAAGTCTAGATGTGCTACAAAATTAGTATCTAGAAGTTGCTGTCAGTAGTACATGTATGGCACTGACATGCTAGCTCAGAATTGCGATGGACTCTATATACCCCAGGCAAGTAATCAAGGAGCCTCAATCCTCACCACTGATACCAGTGAGAGACTGTCATTAAAATTAGGAATCGATTTACACAGTATTTAAAAATGCAGCTCCCTGCATCAAGCACAGTTTCCCCCAAGAGCACAGAGGGAACACACTCCAGACCTGGGACTGGACTACCTGTCTCTCCAAATCCCAAACAAGACTCACTTTGAAGCACTGTCCTCCAGTTCCAAGTAGCTGACACACTCACACCTAGATATTTGATTTTTACACACACTCCTGGGAAAAGATGGCACAGATTTACTAGCTGTACTCCTTCTGCACAGACTATAAGGTAGCATACTGCCAGTAATCAACTACTCTTTTAAGGGCATCCAATTATACTGAGTAAAATCAATACTAATATAAATAGTAGAGTGTAACCAAGGCAGCAAGGCTTTTTAGAGTGGCCACAGCATCACTAAATAAGCAAAAGTACTCTCAAGATGTTAAAAGTATTCTCTAAAAGACCAACCATAATGAAAGGTATAACAATATTTAATAATAAAACAGAAAACATGAGCATACTAAATATCTAAGTACAATAAACACCAGAGTTTCATTCACAGGAGAAATAAAAATGACACAGTTGGACAGATTCAAACAGATGCAGAAAAACAATATTTCACTCATCTCACTGTATTCCCTGAATGTCTAAAGAATAGCTGTTCCTTAGCTAACTTAATTAATACATGAAAGGCAAGATTACATGCTGAGATGCTTACTTCCACACAGCAAAGTGATGAACTTCTAACTGAACAACTGACTATGATAACTGTCATACATCTTTTATATCAGGTTCCAAAGAACACAAAACAAACTGCTGTGTGAGTTCCATCCTCTCAGTACTGGCTATAGAATGACATCACATTTGATCACCTGACTCTGGTACAATACACACACACACGGAGCTTTGATAAGAACTGTTGCAGTATCTGAAAGCTATAGAACAATTTCAAAAACCTCTTTTCTTCCCTTCCAGAATTCTTTATTAAACATTAACATTTAATCAGTTATAATAACACTGTTGATACATTTTAACACAAACATCTGTACAAGTCAGTGTGATAGTCAAATGACACAAAATTATTTACAAAACTCCAGCCAACTATGCTGGCATATCTTACACCAGCACTGCCCTATTCTCCCTGGCATAGATGGCAACACCTCACATAGTCACCTCTCTCCCAACTTTGAAGACTCAAGCTAGTTTTTCAAGTGACCCTGGAAAAACATGGCTTGATAGAAATGGGCCTATATGGGAACACATTAACTTATGCCCTGTCTTGAGAGTCTGTCTGCATTGGCATTGCTGTAATCTGGACTGGCTAACACAGGGGGTCCTCCCAAAGCCCCTTTAAGCTTTTGAATGCCTGCTTAAAGGCTGTGATCCAGTCTACTATATCTGGCCTGTTTTAACTTGTCAGGTCTGTGAGAGGAACAGCTACTGTACTATAATTGGGAATGAACTTTCTATAATACCCCGCAGACCCCAAGAATGCCCTCACCTGCTTTTTGGTAACAGGGGCAGGCCATGCCTAAACAGTATCCACTTTGGTAGGTTCTGGCCTAGTCTTACCACTCCCCACTCTATGTCCTAGGTAGAAGACCTATGCCATACCCATCTGACACTTACTAGGCTTAATGGTTAACCCTGCCCTTTTCAGTCTATCCAAAACCTCCCAGACAAGCTGAAGGTGATCTTACCAGAAATGCCTGTAGATAGCAATATCATCCAGGTAAGCAAGGGCATAATCTCCTGCTCCTGCTAGGATATGATCTACGAGCCTCTGGAAGGGTGTTGGGGCATTTTTCATCCCAAAGGGCATATTCATGAACTTCTGTAATCCAAAAGGAATCACAAAGGCTGACCTTTCTCTAGTGATGGGAATCAAGGGCACCTGCCAGTAGCCCTTGGTTAGATCAATAGTGGTCAGATACTTATCCCCATCCAGCTGTTCTAAGGCTTCATCTGTCCTAGCCATGGGGTAAGCATCTGACTGTGTGTGACTTTTTAGTTTTCTGTAGTCCACGCGGAATCTGATGCCATCATCTTTCTTTGGTACCAGCACCACTGTGGAGGCCCAGGGACTGCTGGATTCCTGGATTACCCTCATTTCCAACATTTCCTGTATCTCCTCCCTCAGAGTCTGTCTGACTCATGCAGGCACCCTATAAGGGGCCTGCTTGATAGTCCTTTGTGGTCCTGTATCCACATGATGCTGCACCAGGTGGGTGCACCCAGGTTTCCCAGTGAACATGCCTCCAAACTCCTGCAACACTGCTTGGATTTCTCGAACATGGGAAGGTGATAGCCAATGAGATATTGCTACCCCTTCCACAGAGGTGTCAGTCCAAGCTTCACTGAGGAAATCAGTCACCAGATCCCCCTCAGACTCATCCTGACATCCACTGCAAATACTCAGCACTAGGGCCTCCTTGTCATGGTAAGGCTTTATCATGTTAACTTGGTATAATGTGTGCACCTGCCTCCTGCCTATAAGGTTTACCATATAATTAATGTCGCTGATGTTCCTTACCACTTCAAAGTGTCCCTCCAAACCTGCCTGCAGCTTATTGCATCTGACAGGAATGAGCACCATAAAGTACAGTTGTGTACACTTACCATAAATGTAGATGTTTGAGTGTCTTCACTGTTGCAGTCATCACATTTGGGTTATCCCTGCTGGGGTAGCCCTCGGCCATCCTGAATACCAGAGACTTAGTATTTCTGCATCAGTTGCTATTGCTTGAAAACTGATGTCAGGTCACCAGTGATATAAAGGACGGTAGCCAACACCATTACATCAGCTTTTCTTGCTCTAACCAGTCAGGAGCCCCCAAAGTAGGAGGCCACTAGTGGAAAAAAAAATACCAACATGTCCCTTGTAAGGAAAGGCGAACAACAAGGAAGAAAGGTAACAAAAAGTAAAAGGGGGAAGGAGGGAGGGAAACCAGGACTACAACAGTGAATACACTCAAACATCTACATTTATGGTACATGTACACAACTGTACTATGTTCTTTGTATTTCACTGTTGCAGTCATCACATTTGAGTAGATTTCCAAAGCTAAGGAAATGGGTGGAGGCAGTCAAGGAAGCTAGGGGATGGCTAGCATACCCTGCAAGACTGCAGAGGCAAAACCTGCCCTGCATTTAGAAAAGAGGGCAGGTGGTAATGTTTGGTAAAAGTGTGAACAGAAGTCTAGATGGCAGCCTCCAGGATGACCCTGGTGGGGACTCCTCTGAGAAATGCTGCAGAGGTGGAGCCTGCTCTGGTGGAATGGGTCCCCACCCCCCCAGGGGAGGCTTGCCATGCTGTTTGTAGCAGAAATAGATGTAGTGCGCTATCCATTTGGAAATGGTTTGTTTGGAGATGGCTTTCCTTTCTGCACCTGAAGCAAAGCTAACCAGCAGTTGATCAGATGTTCTGAAGGGTTTAGTCCTGTCCAGATAGTATCTGAGCTGTATGTACACATCTAGAGAGTGCAGAATCCTTTCCCCCTTGTTTTGAACGTTAAGAAAGAATGTGGGCAAATGGATGGATTGGTTGAGAGCCACACTGGATACCACCTTGGGTATGAAGGATGGATTAGTTCTGAGGGATATCCTGTCTGCATGGAAGATGATGAAGGGTTCCACTGCCATGAGTGCTTGCAGCTCAGAGACTCTTCTGGCTGAAGTGATGGCCAGGACGAAGGCTGTCTTCCAGCAGAGAAATTTCAGCTCTGCAGAAGAAGCTGGTTTGAATGGAGTCAGGGTGAGCTTTTCCAAGACAAAGTTAAGGTCCCAAGCTGGTGTTGGTGCCCTTCTGGTGGGCCTCAAGTTGTTAGCCCCTCTGAGGAACTACTTGATCAGAGGGTGTGAAAAAAAGAGGCTGCTCAGTGGGAAAATTAGTGGAAATAGCAGAGGCATGAATGTTTGTAGAGGAGAGACTGCTGTGCAGTAGGTCAGCTAAATAATCCAGGATGACAGGGATGGAGGGCTGTGCTGTACTGGCCCCCTTAGCCTGGATCCAGGTGCAGAACCTTTTCCATTTACCTGCATAAAACATTCTGGTGCTAGCGTGTCTGGCCTCTCAGATAACATCCAGCACCTGTTTACTGAGGAGGGCAGATTGGTCAGGGGTCAGATTATAAGCCAAGCTGCCAAAGTGAGTGTCTGCAATTGAGGGTGCATGAATTCCCCTTCCCTCTGGGTTAGAAGGTTGGGATTTTGAGGAAGATTCCATGGGGGCAATGGGGATAGGCTGCACAGCAAGGGGTACCAGTGCTGTCTGGGCCAGTCTGAAGTTATGAGAATGGTCTTTGGTTTTTCCTCCCTTATTTTGATCAGTACCTTGGGAATGAGAGGTAGGGGACGAAAGGCATAGAGTGAGAGGTTTACCCAGGGGAAGGACAGAGCATCTACTTTCCATGCCATGCAGTGATGCTAACTGGTGCAGAACTTGCTGAGCTGATGGTTGGTGTGAGAGGCAAGGAGGTAGACCTCCGGGGTTCCCCATTTCTGAGTTATTAGTAAGAAAGTGTTTCTGTTGAGCTGCCACTCGTGGGGGTCTAAGAGTTTTCTGCTTAATTGGTCTGCCAGGGAGTTGAGAAAGCCTGACAGGTATTTTGCTAATAGGTATAGATGCATGGAAGAGGCTGTCATCCAAAGGGTCATGGCCACCCTGCACAGCGGGTAGGGGTGAGTCCCTTCTTGCATGTTGATGTACCACATCACTGTGATGTTGTCTGTTTTGATCAGGAGAACCCCTGGAGAGAGTAGGGATTTGAAAGCTATCAAGGCCTGCTGCACACCCATCATCTCTTTTAGACTGATGTCCAGGGGGGAGTTGCTGGGGGTTCCATTGGCCCCGTATGCACCTGCCATCCAGGTGTGCATCCCAAGCATAGTCTGATGCATCTGTGGTGAGGGTATGGGTGGCGGGGTGCGGGGAGAAGGACAGTTCCTTGTTCTGGGAGCAGGCTGTTGCCCACCAAATAAATTCCTTCCTCAGGTAAGGAATGATAAGATAAAAGAGTTTCCAGATCTTGAGAGTGTACCATTGAAGTTTCATCACATGCAGTCTGGCATATGGAATAAGGAGTATGCAAGATGTCATGAACCCCAGGGCATTCAGGATTTCCCTTGCAGAAAGCTGGGGCCTGGTGGCCAGTTGAGGGAAGTAAGCTGATAGGAAACTTTGTTTCTCTGGTGTAAGGCATGCCATCTGGGATGCTGTGTCCAGACTTGCTCCCAGGAAGATTATCCTTTTGCTGGGCACCTGTTTGGATTTCTTTTTGTTGATTGTGGACCCTAAGGAGGTTAGTAGGTCCTTTACAAAGGCCAGGTCTTTGAGCAGCTTTTCCTGGCTGTCTGCCTGAATAAGGCAGTCATCTAAGTACGGGTAAATTTAAATATTTCTTTGCCTGCAAAAAGCAATGGCCGGAACCAGACATTTTGTGAAAACTCAGGGAGAAGTAGATAAGCCAAAGGGAAGTGCAGAGAACTGAAAGTGTTGAGATCCTGCCCTGAAGTGAAGATATTTTATGCAGGAGTCTCTGATGGGAATGTGGAGGTAGTACTCTTTTAGGTCCAGGGTGACTAGCCAAGCGTCCTTGGACAGCATGGGTAGCAGCTGATGGCTGGTGAGCATTTTGAATTTTGGGATCACCAGGAAGGTGTTTAGAATGAAAAGATTGAGGATGGGGTGCCAGGTGCCCTCGTTTCTGGGTACCAGAAAAAGTCTGGAGTAGAAGCCTTGGCCTATCTGCTCTGCAGGAATGTGTTGTACTGCTCCCAAGGAGAGCAGGGTATGGATTTGCTTTTGAGCCTCGGCCCACTGATTGAATGGTAGATCTGGGAACCCTTTTGGGGTTGGAAGGGTGTGGAAGGGGAATTTGTACCCCTGAGACACAATGTTTAGAACCCATTGTTCCTTGGTAATGGTGGCCCAGGTGCTTGAGTGAAAGGAAAAATTTCCTCCTAGGGGTATGTGATGGTGGGCAGAGGCAAGGAAGGGAGGAGGTAAGTCACTGTGAGTATTTACCATAAGAGGGTGGCTTAGAACTCTCTGGTTTTGAAGTGGAGGCAGTCCACTGCTTAGCTCTCTGCAATCTATGGGACTGCTGCCTTGGAGGTCTGTTTCCATGGGACCTAGGCTGGCCATGTTTATTAGGTGCAGGAAAGGACCAGTGCTTGGAAGTAAAATGCCTGCTGAACCTAGGGGGCTGTACCTGTAAGAAATCTTTAACAGTCTTAGAGTCATAGAGTTTGCTTTTTCTTCCATCTTTTTTAACAACTCATCTGCTTTAGTACCAAATAAGTTATCTTTGTGCAAGGGTGCATCCAACAATTTTGATTTGACATGGTCTGGCAGGGGTTGTTCCTTAAGCCATGCATGTCTTCTAATGACAGATCCAGAGACTGCTGCCCTGCACGAAGCTTCTAGGGTATCAAAACCACAGTGCAAAGTGTGTTTAGTTACTTGACCAGCAGAGTGCATTAATTCCTGTAAATCTTTAGATTAAGCCCATGCAGGAAAGGAGGATTTTTTTTGTTTAAGGAGTTCCAATGTATGTTTCTGATATTTAAGCATATGGAACTGGCAATTTAGTGCCCCGATAGCAAGAGTAGCTGAGGTGTATACTTTTTTACCTCATCTATCCAGTGCTCTGGAATCCCTGTCTGAGGGGGTGGGATTCTTAGCTGAAGTACCTTTAACCCCTTTTGGGCCATGAGTAATGACCTCAGGGTCTGCTGTTGGGTTTTTAATGAGATATTTGTGAGAGTCAGGTACTCTGTAGTACCTGTCTAGCTTTCTGGGTGTAGGAGGGAGGGCGTCTGGAGTCAAACTGGATTCGAGGAAGACATCATCCACCACATCTAGGACTGGGGGGGTGATAAGGGCCTGTGCTGTGGAAGGTCCAGGAACTCTCTGAGTCTCTTTTTAGACTGTGGGTAGTCTTGACTCTACCATTTCAAATGCTCCCTTAAAGTATGAAGGGTTTCCCCAAAGGAAAAATCCTCTGGGGGAGAGGCTGAAGCAATAGATTCCTCTGCATCAGAGTCCTCATATGTAGAGAGGGGCTGCATATCTTCATAGTCAGATGCATCAAAGTCATCTGACTCTTGTTCAGACAAAACTTCTGGAGACAGATCTCTTTTTCTTTTTTAGGGAGTGACTTGGCTTCCCCTAATCGACATGATAAGGTCCTCTGCCATTCTAAGCATTTGTGACTGAGGCAAGGGAGCAGGTGGCAAAGAATGGCTGGAAGTTGGTTTCTTGGGGGTGGTTTGACCCTTGGTCCTAAAGAACTCGGTTAGTGCAAGAAAAAAGGATCCCCAATGGGGTACTTAGCTTTCAAAGACTTCAACTTCAATTCAGAAATGAAACTCAGGTAGCGGCCAACCGGCACTCATGCGAACTGCTTCTACTTCGGGCTCCATGGCAAGAAAGACTGATGTAATGGTGTCGGCTGCCTTCCTTTATACCACTGATGACCTGACATCAGTCTTCAAGTGACAGCAACCGGCGCAGAAATAGTAAGTCTCCGGCATTCAGGCCGGCTGAGGGCTACCCCAGCAGGGATAACCCAAATGTGATGACTGCAACAGTGAAACACGAAGAACATGCTGCTGTCACAAAGCATACTCTCGGGTTTGAGCATTCCTGTCATATCAGACCTTTTTCCTGCTGTTAGGCTCCTACTAGGTTCTCCTGGGCCAAGGCCATGAGCTCCCTAAGTCCTGTTCTGAGGTTCAGGACATATGCCACAACAGACTGTTTGTGGGATTCACACACACCCTTCCACTCATCAAGAATCATGTCTAAAGGCCTTTGCCCTATGCCCATACAGCAACTCAAAGGATGGAAAACTTGCGGATTCCTAGGGTACCCCTCTGTATGCAAACAGTAAATGTGGCAAATATTTGTCCCACTCTCTCTTAAACTGGTCTGCAAATGCCTGTAGCATGGCCTTTACTGCAGAGTTTAACTTCTCCACAAGACCATTAGTCTGAGGATGGTAGGGGGTGGTCTTTACGTATTTCAACCCGCAAAGCTTCCAAAGACAAGCCAACAGGTCTGACATGAAGTTGGCACCTTTGTCAGTCAGTATTTCTCTTGGGAAACCTACCCTGCTGAAAATCTCTAGCAAAGCATTTGCCACCTTCTCTGCCTCAGTGGAGGATAGAGTCACTGCCTCAGCGTATCTAGCAGCATAATCTACTACCATCAGGATATGCTTCTTCCCTGTGGAACTTGGGGTAGTCAGAAGCCCCACAATATCCATAGCTACCCTCTGATATGGCTCCTCAATCACAGGCAAAGGCATCAACAAAGCTCTGATATTGTCCCCTGCCTTGCCCACATTTTGGCACTGCTCATAGATCCTACAGTACCTTTTTACATCCCTTGCAATCCCAGGCCAATGTACGTTCTGCATAATACGTCTCTTGAAATGCTTTATGCCCATATGACCTACAAAATGAATGTCATGGGCTATGGCTAGAAGTGCTAGTTGGTAGGTTCTGGGCACTACCAGCTGCTGTATTACCTCACTCTCTAGCCCCCCCTCAAGAGTCCACTCTCTATACAGTAACCCTTTATCCCAGTATACAGACTCCCCTTTTTTCTTGAGCAACAGGTGCCTCCTTAGCTACCCTCAAGCCTCAGAAGGTAGGGTGAGACTGTCTCAACTCTATCTTTGTAACCTCTCCCAAGCACCCCTTCCACAGGAAGCCTAATATCTTCTGACAGAGGTGCCTCACTGTCAGCCTGGGTACTACCACTCACCTGTCCATGGGAACATCAATACCTACCAGAGCTGTGGCTTACTTTCAGGCTCACTGCTACAGGGTAGCTCCATCCTTGAAACAGCCACATCACCAGCCCCAGCTTCAGGTGTGGGGTCTGTCTAGGTCTCCCCCAGCTTACTAGACATTCATGCCCGTCTCCAAGCCTGACTTCATGTAATTGCATGCATACAATGCACTGCATTTGCAAAATCATTCCCTATCAAGACATCTGCATGAATATCCTCAAACACAGCTACTTGCTTCCTTTTCCACCTTCCCAGTCAAGGTGAACCCTGGCTAAAGGTATTTGGAATGGGATCCATCCTAAAGCTCTGATTGGAGTGGACTGCCCAAGCAAGCATTGCTCCTCTTTAACCACTGCAGGCTTCACAATAGTTATGTCAGAGGCTGTCTCTTTTTTAGCAGTGGCCTGTCTTCCATCCACTAAGATAGGATACAAAATCTGGTGATAGTTTGGTATCCCTGTTGTCTCCAGACTACATCTACTGGCATGCGGTTATTCCAACATGCTGGCTCCCTCACCTTTTGTTCCCAACCTTACTTCAGTGGACATATGTATGCTACATGGCCCCCTCTGGTTACATTTAAAACATCTAACCCCTTATCCTGGCCATGTACCTGAACTAGTGGCTTCCCTTGTTACTGGTAGACTTTGCTGGGGTGATTTAGGATGCACACCCTGGGTTCCCTTATATCCATGTGCATGACTGGATATCCCCTTCTTGTGTAGTGATACCCTGCTTGCTAAGAAGAGATCCCCCTTTCTCCCCAGCTCATCACTCCCGGTCTGCCAACCAAATTCTCTTGTCTTCAGGTGAAGTATTAAGGGCTTGTTCACTCACCAAAATATCTGCCTGTCTTTCAAAATGTTGTGACCTGACACCCACTCACCCACCTATGAAAATAAGTGTTTAACTTAGCAAAATAATCACATACACTTTCATCTGCCTTGCGTTTATACTCACATAACTTTTTTTCCTGTAAGCTTTAGGTGTTAACTTATAACAGTTCAATAAACATTGTTTCACTCTATCAATTCAGAAACAGCAATTACAGCTTTACCATGGAGTAAAGTGTTCAGGAACTATACCCAAAGCTCTTGGTCAACATTATACTGGTTACATACTATTTCAAATATATGAGTAAAACTATCAAAGTCATTCCCCACTGCAAATTGTGGAAGAAATTTACTGATCTTTATTGCTTCTGGGGTTGGGTTATTCCTTTCCCCATTACTTCCATGACCCTGATGATGCGTTAACATCTGCCTCTTGTGTTGTCGCTGCTTCTCTTTTTCTTCAGCCACCAACAGAGCCTTTCATTTTCTTTGATCTTCAAATGACACATTCTCTCTTCCGTCTCCAAATGCCATAGTCTCTCCTCTGACTCCAACTCCAAACGCTTGGTCTCCAGTTCATGCTGAAGTTGCTTCTCCTTTTCTTCAGCTTCCAGTTAAAGTCTCTTTTTTGGTTTCCAAATGTTTGGTCTCTAGTTCAAGTCACTTCAACTCCAAACAGATTTTTAATTCCTCTGAGGAAAAGGTGAACTGTCCTGTTTCTGAAGACTACACATCCCCAACACCAGACTAGTTGTCCTCCTGACCACTGGTCTGCACTGCAACTGCAGTTAAGGCTAAAATAATTTCCTCTTTAATCTGGTTAGCATGCACCAGTCCTTTAGCTTTGTACACCTTGGCCAACTGGTTCTTTGTCAGCTGACCATAATCATCTGCTGACATCTTTGACTGTTTTCCCTGACAACACTAAACTAACAGCACCCAGATCTGCTCTGAGTTACAGCACAATGGCACGAAAATTACAGAACCAACTGATATTGCCAACATCCTGGCAGATAGGTTCAGTGCTAACTTTACCCCCCACCCCCTAAAGGGCCCATATCTATACAGGAAGAATGCAGAGTCCCTGTAATCACAACTACGCAGGTAAAAGCTGTACTCTCTAAAGCCAAAAACACAGCATCAATGGGACCAGACAACATCCCAGGCTGCATTTTACACGAACTTCAGAATGAACTGACTCCCCACCTAAGCACCATGTTCAATCATAGCCTCACATCAGGCTTTGTGCCCACTGAATGGCGTACAGCAACAGTTATCCCACTCCACAAAGGGGGAGCCACCACTGACCCCAGGAACTATCGCCCTATTAGCCTAACGAGCCTGGTCTGCAAGTCCATGGAACATATCATCATGGAACTCATAAACAAAGACACTGGTAACCTCCAAACTCTGAATCCCACCCAGTTCGGGTTTGTGAAAGGCAGATCATGCCTCCTGAACCTGATCGACTTTTTTGAGGCAGTCACCAAAGCCGTAGATAAGGGTAAGGTGATTCACACAGCCTATCTTGACCTCGCCAAGGCTTTCGACACCATCCCCCATTCTGGAATTATAGCTAAACTCACTAAACTGGGTATAAATCCCTACATCACAAGATTGGTTGCCAACTGGCTCACTGACAGAACCCACACTGTAAAAGTTGCACACTCCAAATTTGACCTCAAACCAGTGACAAGTGGAGTACCACAGGGTTCATTCAGTCCTGGGTCCTCTCCTGTTTGGTATCTACTTCTCTGAAGTACAGGCTAACACAGAAGGCATCTGCTAATGAAGTTCGCAGATAAATGCAAACTAGGAGCCATCGCTGAGTCCCCAAATGATGTGGAAATCCTACAGAAAGGCCTTGCTGAGACAGATGCCTGGTGTCAGAGCCATGGCCTCAAGCTCAATGCCAAAAAGTGCATTGTCATCCCCTTTGATAAAAACTCTGTATCTATGAACTACTACATAGACAGCAGTCTACTTAACACCGAATGTGTGATAAGAGACCTTGGGACCCAGGTGGACAGTAGTCTGTCCTTTGATAGTCACATCACCACAGTAGTCAGAAAGTCCTTCTACATGACACACCTCATCATAAAAGGGTTCTCATCCAGGAAAAAAGAGGTCATTGTTCCCCTCTACTCGACATTCATTAGAACCATTGTAGAGTACAACGCCCCTTTTGGAATGTACCTCACAAGACATCTGCAGCAGCTGGAAAGGCCACAGAAGTACCTCATAAAGAGGATTACTGGCCTCAAACAGATGCCCTACACTGACCGTCTCAAAAAACTCCAGCTTTACTCCATAGCATATCACCTACTCCGAGGTGATCTCTGCCTAACATATAAAGCTATGTCAAACCCAGAGCTGCTGGACATGCTACACCTAAAGAAATCCCAATCCCTCCGAGCTACATGCTCTAGGGACCTAAACCTTGTCACAATAAACAGGACATGCTGGAGGGATAGATTCCTGTCCCAGAGACTTCCCTTACTCTGGAACAGGCTACCCATCTATGTCAAGCAAATTTCTTCATTAGCACTCTTCAAGAAAAATCTTGATGAGTGGATGGGACATAGGAAATACACCCTGGGGATCCCTTCTGTGTCTCTGCTCGACAGTGGCACAGGAACATAACTTTCTTGGGTGGCATAAGGCAGGGAACCTTGTTGGCTAGGCTTACATAGGCCCTTGGGCTGATAGCCTAGTACCTACTTATGAACCTATGAACAACAATAAATAAAACTGTTGTGAAAATGAAACTCTGAATGTTTACCTTGTGGCTGCTGAAAGTACACACATCTTAAGTAACAACTGCCCAGAGGATACTGAAGTTCAATTAATATCCCACTGCTCTGACACCAATTTGTGATGGCCTCTCTTTACCTCAGGGTAAGTGATCAATGAGCCTCAATCCTCACCATTGACACCAGTGAGAGATGATCACTAAAAACAAGAATGAATTTACAGAGTATTTTAAGAAGCAGCTCTCTGTGTCAAGCATAATTTCCCTGAAGAGCACACAGGGAACATGCTCCAGACCTGGGACTGGAGCACCTCTCTCTCCAGATCCCAAGCAAGACTCATTTTGGAGCACTGTGACCCAGTTCCAAGTAGCTGACACACCAACACCTGAGCATTTGATTTTCACACACACTCCTGGAAAAGGGTGGCACAGATTTACTAGCTGTGTTCCTTCTGCCCAGACTATAAGGTAACATGCTGCTACCAGTCAACTACACTAAGTCTCTTTCAAGGGTATCCAATTATACTGAGTAAAATCAATACTGATATAAACAGTAGAGTGTAACCAAAGCAGCAAGGCTTTTCAGAGTGGCCATGGCATCACTAAAATAAGCACAAATACTCTCAAGACTTTCCTCTCAAGACATTAAAAGTATTCTCTAAAAGACCAACCACAATGAAAGGTATAAAAATGTTTAATAATAAATAATAAAATAGAAAACGGGCATACTAAATATCTAAGTACAATAAACACCAGAGTTTCAATCACAGGAGAAATAAAAATAACATAGTTGGACAGATTTGAACAGATGCAGAAAAACAATACTTAACTAATCTCACTGTATTTCCTGACTGTCTAAAGAATAACTGTTCCCTAGCTAACTTAATTGAGAGGCAAGATTAGATGGTGAGATGCTTACTTCCACACAGCAAGGTGATGAGCTTCTAACAGCACTGAACTCAACTAACTGAATTGACTGTGATAACTGCCATAGATCTTTTATATCAGGTTCCAAAGAAAACAAAACTGGTGTGTGAGTTCCATCCTCTCAGTGCTGGTTATAGAATGACATCACATTTGATCACATGACTCTGGTACAATACACACTTAGAGCTTTGCTAAGAACTTTTGCAGTATCTGAAAGCTACAGAACAATTTCAAAAACCTCTTCTCTTCCCTTCCAGAATTATTTTTTAAGCATTAACATTTCATCAGTTATAACATTCTGATAACATTTTTAACACAAGCATCTGTACAAGTCAGTGTGACAGTCAAGTGAGACAAAATTACTTACAAACCTCCAACTAACGATGCTGGTATATGTTACATATGCATTGTCCTATTTTCTCTGGCATAAATGGCAACACCTCACATCATCACAAGGATATAAATCATTATGCTTGGTTATTATTTTATTTATTTGCATTTGCTGAGCAGGCAGAGTATTGGTCCTACTGGACCACTTTTAGCTAGACAATTACAAGTCACTGAAGAATGCTGGGATTTAGGAATGTTGGTATAAACGACACAATGTTTATCACAGTCAGATGACTGCTCTTTGAAGAACTGATAAGATAATATAATAATGAACTAATAATAGTAATACTAATCACATTCCATTCTTTAACCATGTCAAAATGTGAAAGGGAGAAGAGTTGTAAAGGAGCATCTAAAACACACACACACACACACATATGCACATTGTATAGTCATGACCTTGTATTATGACATTGCACTAAGTAAAGCAGCAATGAAGCAGAATTCCAACTCTGTGCATTTAACATTACATAATGACATATGCAAAGGTCACAAGATATAACTCTGTTATTTTAGCTGTACAGTAATAATGGTAGTTTGGACTGTTATTCTCCTTCTAGTTGCATACAGTCCTAACACCCCTCTGTGACAAAATAAACTTCTCCTCATGCAGAAACCACAGAACAGAGTTCTTTCCAGAGCCCTGGAAGTTAGAGGCCACCTTCTAGCTCCATTTAGGTAAAACAGAATAAAAGATGCGAGTCCCTGAACTGTCTACTGAGGGTCAGTTAAATGTCATTTTGTCCTGCTCCTCCTCATCTTGGAATCTAAACAAGCATTCCACTGTTAAGTCTTCCCACTCCACTGATCCTTTATTGAGTGCCTGTATTTCTAAATCCACCTCACTGGCTGCAGTTACGTGTGTCTATCAATAACAGTCAGCCTGTCAAAGGCTAGTTTAGTCTCAGTACTTATATTTTCAGCAGGATATGTATGCACATAAATAAGAAAGGAGCTTCTGACATCTTATCAGTAAATTAAACAGTAGCTTTTATGAGAGTTATATGAGAAGACATGCTAAAATTCTATGTGGCTAAGGCAGACACAAATCTAGGATAAAATACTGCAAAATCACACGCAAAAGGCTAATGTAACAGCTGTACAGTCACACTATATTTTTGGCACACTGGCAGGAATTGTCAGATCCTGTAAAATATCTCTAACAGTTTTAATAATTACAATAGTCACTGAAAATCCTCAGGCAGATATTTTATTTTACTCATTGACATTCTTAAACTGAAAAACAGACCTTTGAAATTTTAGTGTCTTGCACAATGCCATGAAGGTTACAACAGCTGTGGGCCTGCCATCTACTGAGCAGAACTATAAAATAAATTTAATGTAGTTCAAACACCTTAAAAAGCATTAAAATATTAATGCGCATTTAACTGAGCCATTAGTAAATAAAAATATGATGGCATTATGAAAACAGCTGTCATTCTGTGCAAAAATCTTACTGATAATGAACTGACAGATGGCACAAACAGAGTGCTACTAAACAGCTTTATCGGAAAATGCTTGACTCAACAAACATTGCTGGCATTTCAAAGGCAAGTCAGCAGTTCTTAATTCTTCAAGACAAGCAAGCCAGTCAGAGCAAAAAATGATTAGCCTGGGGATAAAATGCAATTCTGGTATTCTTTTTATCTAACTAATTAAAGAAATGGAAGCTAAATGCAGCTGACTGTGTCTTAATTTCTAAATGTTGCCTTTGTTGAATCCAGTTTACTGTCATACGTCTTATAACATGCAAAGAGAAAATTAAGTAATAGTACATTTAACTGGGATCCAAGGTAAGCAGCTCTATAATGCACAGCTGTTCCACTGGGTAAGCCAATGCACAATGGCTAGGAGAAACAGCTACCTACAAACTGAGCTACAGGATGTTCTGATATTTTGAAAGAGTCTGTATTCATTTTCTGTTTCTAAAATAATGAACTTTGTTAAATGAAGTGTTGCAAAACTTTTCTGCTTTATACTTACCAGTAACTCTTTTTTATGAAGAGTAATACAACAGCATATATTTTAAAACTGCAACCTAAATGATAAAATATGTGTACTATATCATTAAATGGACTCTGACAATCATCCACTTTCATTATATGTTGCTAATGTCTGAAAAAGCAGCCAAAAAGAAGACTGTACCAATATTTTCACAATTAGTTGCAACTTTTGGCATCTCAGCAGGGGTAAAGCAATGATTAATTATAAATCAATTTGTTAGGTTTTAGTATGGACTAATTTCTACGTTAGAAGATGGATAAATAAAACAGGGACCATGGAAAGGAGGATTACAGACCACATGCATATGATCCTAATACTGACTTGTGGTATTGTGGGGGAACTAGCATAAAACTGGCAATGGTATGGTTGGGAAGAGGCCAAAAGAGAGAGGCTAAGACATTTGTTCAGTTTGTAAAAGAAATGTAAGTGGGAAAGAAATGTGGGGTTAATATGATTTATGAGATGAAGTCAAGTAACTATATAGGGAAGGATGATGAATGCTGGAATGGAAGTAATGAACATGGATTGAATACTGAAGGAAATACAAGGGGTCTCTTGAAAGATACAAGCTGAATGTGAAGTGGCATGAAGGGTCGAAGAAGATGAAATATTACAATAGAGGGACTTCACAATTGAATCCATGACAGATATGATTGATATAAGGACAAAAGTAAAAAAAAAAAAAAAAAAAAAAAAAAAAAAAAACTCATGAAAGAAATAACTTTCTAAAGACAGGGAGAAAATCTAGACTATTTAGCATAATGATCAAACTTAGGAAAAATAGTAAAAAATAAAAAAAAGGAAAAAGGGGATGACACTTCTAAGGCTTAAAACAAAGTGAAGGCAGGAAAGGAGAGAGAGATAATGGTCAAAATTATAAAAAAAATGTTGGTGGCTAGAGGTAAGATTGGAAATGGGATGCATTGGAGGAAAATGACATACAACTAAAAAAATGACAGGAGAAGAGGTGGGCATGGTAATACTGGATTGGAAAATGGAAAAGCTGGAGGAATAAACTGCCATCCCAGAAAATTTTACTGCAGAATGAAAATTAAAATACAGGATCCCCTTCCGGGGCATTCTAATGATGAAACTAGTAAAGAGAAGGATGCTATAGTTAATGTACATTGCTATGTCTGTACTGCTACCCAAATAATAGCTAAAGGCAGTAGAGCAAGTAATTAATAAAATAATTTTGGAAGCATAATTACGGTTTGCCAAGGGGACGTATTGCACTGATAACTGACAGATGATGTGTTTTGTTGTGGATCAAATAGAAATAAAACTAATATATTTGAAAGCAAATTATTATTTGAGATTAGAAAATAATGCTTTATTTGTCTTGGCTGTTTTGAGCTAACTTTCCTTGCTACAGTCTGCTGCTGGCTTAACCAGTTCTTACCAGATCTGGTCTTGCTACCAGACCAAATGGCATTGGGAAGATTTCATTTAATATAATTCTGGCTATGTGGTTTTATTTGCATTTACTGATAACCTCTTAATACTGTTTATTGTGCCAGAATTTTGTTCATTAGTTCACATATGCACACTCTTTCACATGCAAAGACAGGTACGTGCCATCACCTGCTTGAAGGAGTACATACTTCCCAACTAGCCACTACTCTTGGTGCAACATCCAACCTCCGCCATAAGCCACTGGAACCCCCAGATAGATGCCAGCTATCCTTCCCTGCCTCCCTTATCAGTTACCTGGAGCCACTATTTGAACCCAGATTTCAATGACTTATGAACCTGGTAAAAGCCGGTGGAATTTTCCCAAATGTAAATACACAGTATAACAAGTGATATGTTTAGAAAAGTGAAGCAGTCATTCATGTAGAGTATTGACAAATCTTTGTAGCAATACAAAGTCTGTACTTGAAAATTGCTGTTATGGAACTCTGAGGAAACAAGTCATGTAATAAAGAAGTGGCTGCACTGGAAAATACTTACTATACTGTCTGTTTGAAACTAAAGCCTAAACAATGTATGAAGTACTAGTGGTTTACACGTTAGAGGTTGAATGGTATGGTGCTTCTGAAATAACTCAAAAGTACTGATATACAATGCCATAGTTAGGCTCTTAAGTATCCTAGGCAATGTCCACCCAATGGCACATTTCCCATAAAAGCTCTTTTATTGATGACCTAAAACTGGCTCCTTGCTATACTTCATTGACTATATACCAATATCTTCTTAAAGCACTATTAACAGCTCCTTGTTAAACTACTTTGCTAAACTACAACAAGGAGCTATACTAGATCCCTTCTACAGTTCCTGACACAAAATCAGCCACAGCTGCTTAAATTAATTCAAATACTGATTGCAGATATCAAATGGCACCTCAGCTACAGAGCTATCTTGGGGCCCTTTCACCTAGCCCTTGCTATTGCTCTGCTGATGCACAGATATAAACAGCAACATTTATACACTGTGTTGATTACCCTGTGACTAGCAAATAAGGTATTCTAGGGACGTTTTGTGGTATATAAATTAACTGTCCCTTGGAAAAAGAGAACCAAGCAAATAGGAGCCTATTCAGTGAAAGAAAAAAAAAAACACTGAGGAACGAATTGTTAAGCTCAAAGCTAATAGCTTTATAGTGTGCAGAGTGGAATCTAATCAAGCTGTTGACAATTCAGAAACCGTGAAAAGAAAAATATACTACCTAGATGAAACAAACATTTCTTGTATTTGTGAAATGTCCTGTGGTTAAAGCAAGTGTACATCACTGACTGGTATTGCTTTCTGAACTGAACTGCACTGTTCTTGAAATACACTGGAAGGAAGAATCTTTATTCACCTGCAGAATCTTGTATGCATATACACCAAGCTTGTTCAGTTGTCAATGCAAAAGAAAAATATGCATAGAGTAGAAATCAATTATAAATGGTGAAACCTTATAAAATACTGAATTTTACTAGGTGTTCCCTGTCACAAAGTGTTTGAGAATCATAAATGAAAAACAAGTTTTCTTGAGAAGTGAACTGTTAATACTGAAGAACTGTTATTTGTCTCAACAGACTTTCTTCAGTAACAGGGAGTCTTTCTTTGAGGCAGTTAAAGGGTAGCTTGGAAAATAACATTTTCTTTTGATATTACACAACAGACTTGCAATAAAAAGGGCGTACAGTAAAACTACTTTTCCAAAACTGATGGCAAGTTGTGAAATGAAAATCTGTATAAAGTGATACTTCTAAAAGTTAAAACACAGTTGAAAGAGAAAGGGGTATGTTGTTATATAGCACAGGAAAGAAAAGAAAAGCTGTCTGAAATATTGATGAAAATAATTGTGATCTGCATGTGTTGAAACATAACATGCAAAAGAGGTAATAAGGAAAATTATGCCAGCGATGATATCATAGAAGGGAAACAGATGCTAATCTCTGCTGAGATACTGCAATGTGGTTTTCGCAAAAAAAGTGTTGTTTGGCATCTAAGTCAGGACACAAACAGAGTTGTGGTACTACAGAATGACAACACTTATCAGCATATACCCGAGAAGCATGAGAAAATGTACACTTTGAAGTCCAGTGTCACAACTACACCAAATCTTATCTGAAAGTGATGATTCTGGCACTTAAGGATTCTAAAAAAGATGAAGTCAACAAGGAAGAAGAGCAGAACTTGGACAGAACAAAACTTATTTCTGGAAATATGCTTAGGCATTAAAGGGCTAACCAACAGCAAAGAAAATAAAATATGAAATTCTCTCAGTGTTATATAGGTCTGCAAGATGAAGGCAATACCTGAGAATATAGAAATGTCAAGGCCAGCCAATGACTGCTATCCTAAAGCAGAGACCACCAAAAGAGGGGCAAAATAAAACAAAGCAATTGATGATTTGTCCAAAAGACTATTTGAACTTTCTGTGTAAGTTTGAACTATGATACTGTACATAGCAATAACCCTGAGAGTGTTAGGAGACATCACAAACCAAAGTGGGGGGAGCTAAGTGAACTGATGTTGAAACTTTAAAGACAAAAAGAGACGTCAGGTTCAGTTCCAGACTCAAGCTGACACTGTGTAACTACAGAGTTGAAAGGAAAAGTTGTGGCAGGAGTTATAAAATGTATGCTTTCTCACCCAAAACATTGTTAAAGTGTTAGAATGACCAAGCTAAGAATGTGCTGCTAGAGAGACCAAAAAATCTACAACAGTTCACAAACTTATAATCACAACAGTCAACTGGCCTAGCTTATACAACAAAGTATAAACAGGTATCGCTTACCAAAAGAGATCTCAAAACACAGTATATGTAAAAATAGAAATAAATACATTTAATCAACACATCCAGAAGCTGGAAACTGCAAACAAACAATGAAGGAATGAGAAGCTTGTTAAGATGTTGCAGGAAGAAAAGAGAAAGTTGTGCAAAATAAATGAAGAGTATGATGATATTTTCAAGATGACTACAAAGTGTAAAAACCTGGAAGCTGAAAATAAAAATAAAAATGTATCCCTAGAAAAAGCAAATAGAAAATTAAAATAGTTTTAACTGTTTAAATCAACAGACCTTACACAACAGTGCAGAAAAGGGGAAACTTCCGTAATCTCACTTGTTCACTGATCTTACACATACACACAAGGGGGAATTCAAGAAAGCCTACATGGATTAATTTTCCATGCAGGCATAGTGGCACTGAGCTTACACGGAAGTCAGCAGCTGTGCGATCCAGTAAACAGAGCTGAGGGGCGTGCACAAGCATGCCAACATGCAAGTGTCCGTGGCATACAAATCACCTCATAAGCAGGTGAAATGCATGCAAATGAGGGTCCTGGAGTGATCCAGCAAGCTCAGAGGTAGTCCTGCAGGCACTGTGGTGGCGTCTGAAGTGTACATGGAAAATTTCTGTGTACAAGAAATTTAAAGGTGAATAGGGGCTGTAAAACCCCAGATAGAAGGTCAGAAACAGCATAGCAGGCACAGATATGTGCAAAACTATGTCCTGTGTGTCCAAATAGTAATGAAAACTAATGTAATACAAATTTTTTTTAATACCTATATTACGTTTGTGCAGCAGGCAGCAGTGCACAAACATGCAGTTATACAAAAAAAAATATTGAAAAGTGTAAAAACGGAAAATAATAAATATGTGAGAATAATGCATTATAGGGGCTTGCATGGAGTATATACAATGACAGATTTCCATGTTTGCTAAGGAGACAGACCCTGGAATAGTGTAGTATCCAGGTTATGTGCACGGATCTGTATGCAAATGAGCTGGGGTTACTGAACAGCAAAAATGGGTTACCATGTCCGCAGGAAAAAATCTGTGTAGCCCCAGAACCATACTGGTGTCCACAGGAGAGCTAGCTGACATCAAAAGGGGGTGTGTTTAAGCACATTGGAGCTCAGTGGCACCCATTTGCTCTGTGCGCCTCTCAGCTAAGCATGGGGGTGTGTCCAGTGCTGCTAAGCTTTGTTTAGTTTCGGGGCCCATGTTTTAGCCGGTTTAAGCTGTGCTGAGTATGCCCGTTCATGGGGTGTGTGTCTATTGACTGCTGAGCATTGTTTATATCTGCGGTGCAGGTTCACGCACCAGGCCACAGTGCTTAACAGGGAAGGCTGTTTAAAAAAAAAAGATAGAAAATTGCCTGGAAAAGCCAATCATGTATAAATTACTGACCACCTCTGCCCCACTTAAAGTGGGCCATTAAAACCCCTCAATGATGTCCTTGGCAGGTGGAATGCATCATAGTCAGCCAATCACACAGGCTGCATCTGCAGCAGACCACTATAAAGTATGCATACACCCAACAATCTGATTTTTCATCCATACTCTGCACCACTGGAGTACAGACTTCGGAATTTTAACTGAGAGAATCCTAGGGGCTGCTATAGCTCCGCATGTGCTAGATGCTAAGGTCAGTGCTGATGCTGCTGCTGATAACAGGCCTAGACTGAGAAGGAGAAGAGCGTTCAGGCCCAGGGTAACCTTCCAGGAGCTACATGAGCTGGAGATTGTAGAGTGCTACAGGGTGGACAGGGACATTCTACAAGAACTTACCAAGATCTGCCATCCTCAACTCAGACCTAGAGCCAAGAGAGGGCAGTCCATCCCAGTGGAAACAAAGGTATGTGTATCCCTTAGGATATTAGCTACAGGTACTTTCCAAAGACCAAATGGGGACATGATGGGGGTCTCACAGCCATCAGCAGCCAGGGTACTCCACCAGTTCCTGGATGCCATGCTACCACATTCCAGTGAGCACATGCATTTAGCCTGCACTCCTTAGGAGAGGGCCAGCTGTAATACATCTCTTCTACTGTACAGCACACTACTCTGAGGTACTGGGTGCCATAGACCGCACTCATGTACACACCAAAGCAGCACCTGGTGAGGAGGGTAGAGTCTATGTCAACCACAAGAGGTATCACTCCATCAAATGCCAGGTTGTGTGCAATGCCCAGGGCATTATCATGAATGTGTGTGCTGGCAGCCCTGGCAGTTATCACGACTCCCATATCTAGCATGCATCACAGCTGTACCAGATGTTTTCTAGGGGGGACATTCCATATGGCCATCTACTGGGAGATCCTGGCTATGCACTGGAACCATGGATTACAATACCCATCAGAAATGCCCACACACACCCACAGAAGAATGCCCTAATGAGGCACACGCACAAACTAGGAACATCACAGTGTGTGTGTTTGGGCTGCTCAAAGCCCGATTCTGGTGCCTCGATATATCTAGTGGAGCCCGGCAGGACTCCCAATCCACATGGGCACAGATGTTCACATATGTGCCATGCTACGCAATATGATCCTGTGGAAACAGATGTAGTAGGATCATCACAGAGAAGGGATACATAGCCCGCCACCAGTACCTAGATCCCCACAGCCACACCCAACAGGGGGACTCAGAGGAGGCACCCCCCCCCCGAGGCTGTCCCTATAGGCAGATGTAGGCATGCCCAGTATACCCTGGCCTTGGCAAAGAGGCAACACATAGCACATGCACTGACAACCTAGGGTCCTAGGGACTGACACCTTACTCCAACTCGCATACATAGTAAAAAGTTTTCCAGGTACCCCCCACACCCCACCACTTAAATATTCTCACTCCGAGTTCACACTACACACAAACACACACAAACACACACAAACCACCACACTAGCTACATTCTCCTTGCACACACACATCACAGCAACAAATCACACTGACACACACCACAGCTCCTACCCAAAACCCTTAACACACACACACTTACCTTAATCCATAACCACAGCAAAACCTCAAAAGCGCAAAATTCAAAACTGCCGGTATTTGAGGTTTTGAATTTCATGCTCTTGAGCTTTCGCTGTTCTCAGAATTCTGCTTTATGGGCTTGAAATACTGAATTTCGATATTTCAGTATTTTCGAGCTTCTAAAGTGAATCCATATAGATAGAGAGAGAGCAAGCTATATAAATGTGCAGAATAAGTTACATCCTCGACATATATGTATATAACCACAGTCACATAACACATATCAACAGCTACAGTTACATCCCTGATATATATATATATATATATATATATATATATTTATTACATTTGTTTACCGGGAAATTCCAAATGGACACAGGTACAAGTGTATGTGTGTGTGTGGGGCTGTATGAATGTCCACACTTATACACAGAATGTTGGGGTTATCTGCACCTACACACACAACAGTTGTCTGATGGTAACAGACCAAGGCCGCATCATGACAGAATCCACCCAACCACAAAACCCTGTGCCTGTAGAATGTCACCCTGTAGACAGACAATGATGAGCAGGTGTTGTAATATGCAATGTCTTCAACACAGGACTTGGACATGTCATACTGTCACCAGCCAACTGTCCACCTAGCAAACTACAACCAGCCAGACATGGAGAAACTGGTACCTGTACACACACAACAGGGGTATTTACAGGTACCCACAGCTAGAACACTAGCTATACTAACAGCGTAAAGAAGGTCCACTCTGCAGGCCACACATGCTGTGCAATACAAGGGCACTTTGCATGGTCTACAAGTACTGTGGCTGCAGCCACATGTACAACAGATATAACCGGTGCCACATGCAATAAGTACTGCAAGCTATAGTGTGTAATATGTAGGTAGGTAGGGGTTCTAATCTCACTTCAGCCACCTTATGTGTGTCTGTGTGTGTAGATATTTCCCTTACAGCAATACAAACATGCCCAGCTGGCCTATGAGTGTGCAATGCTTAATCACTTTATTGCCCAGTGACTAGCGTCCACCTGAATATTGGCCTCCTTGTCAACACCTGCTGGTGTCATCTACCTTAACAGCACTGGCTGACAATCTAATGACAGATGAGCTCTGTGATGCATGCAATAAGTACATAATGCTATAGTGTATATTACTAGATATGTAGGGGTTCTAATCTCACAACAGGCAACTGTGTGCTTGTGTGTGTGTGTGTGTGTGTGTGTGTATGTAGAAATATATCCCCTGCAGCAGTGTACACATGCTTGTATCACCTATTTCTGTGCAATGTTCATATATTTTAAGGCCCTGTGACTACCTGTCCACCTCCCCATTGGCCTCCTTTACAAGGCCTGCCAATGTCATCCACCTTAATACCACTGGCTGACAATCTAATAAAATGTACACTCCATGGTGCATGTGATAAGTACATAGTGCTACAGTGTACACTACTAGATAGGTGGGGGGGTCTAATCTCTGAACAGGAAACTGTGTGTGTGTGTGTGTGCGTGCGCAAATATATTCCCATGCAGCAGTAAACATATGGCAATATGAGTGTGCAATGCTCATGCATTTTACTGCCCTGTGACTAGATGCTGGCCCTAAATAGCCTACATTTACCTAGGCATAAATGCTATCCACCACCACCACCTACATTTGTATGTACAGAACACCCAGGTGACACATATCAAGGGTAGCAGGCCTTTTCACAGGGTAAGCATGTATGATTACCCTGACTGCCCCCATTGTCCCTGACACACTGTTCTACACATATGCACCCAGGTAACCACTCATATAAACAGCTATACCTTGCTAATGTCATATATCTACTCTGCTGCTATGCCATCCTGTACCACTGTATTGCCACACAGTCTCCATAGCTCAGCCACTCAGACCACTGGAATACACAGTTATGTGCGAAACCAGTCAGTCTGCAACACTACCTGCAGTCTAACATCATGCAACAAACATGCACAAACTTTGATGTGTACACATGACATGTCAGCATACAGCATCTGTCATGCCCACAATAGCGTGTATGGCACAACACTACAGCACTACAAAACCTACATGTAAATTAATATAGTCAACCTGTGCATCAGACACATATTTGCATGTCCCTGAATTGATGGCATGGATGGCAGGGATGTGGCACAGGTATTATCACATCACAGGGTGTGGTGTGGGTTCACTAGAGGCCTAGGCTGTGCCAAACAGTTGACAGCATGTATGTGAGTCAGGAAGGGGTGCTGGTTAGGTAGGCCATGGAGAGGTGACATATGTGTCTATTGGTGACCTGCATGTGACAGTGATGTTTGAGTGTGTGCATGTACACAGTCAAGTCCACTGCTAGCCATACACATATGTATGTTGGACAGCTGTAGACGTACATGACAGAGAGGAGAGTTCACCATCTCTGGCCATGTACACAGGAACTTGCTCTGCCAGGAGTGGCACTGGCACCATCATGCCCAGGGTCAGATGCAATGCTAGTAGCTGAAAGTGACTCTTGTCTGCTGGGCCCGTGTCCTCCATGGGACCACCCAGGACCATTCCCCTAAATCACAGTGCACCCTTCGTGACCATACTATGCCAGTTATAGTATCACTGTCTCAGGTATGTACTACTTCCATACTGTGTGTGAACAGGCAGCTGTGAGTGATTGCCTCCTGTACTGCAGGCTGCATAGTCCTTCACAACATTCAGTGTAAATTTGTTAATGCTTCTGCAAATACAGAACTGTGATTACCCATTCAATGCACTCCAGTTAACTGATCCACAATTGAACATACAACCTAGTCTCTTCTGGCTAAGCAGAACAGCTGTGCCTAGGTCAAACTGACAGTCCTTAACACTCTTAGGGTATATATCATCTGTAAAAAAAGAATATCACACTTACCAGGTACAGGACCTTGGACTCTGGCTACACCTGACAGACCTATGGAAATGGGAGGGAGAGGTATTGTCAGCAATACCAAATGTGGCATTGTTACAGGGTAATATGTGTATATTTCCACATGTAGAGTAGCTAATGTGATACTGCCTACATTGCTGACATTCTGCGTATATGTGCACAACTGTGCATTAAAACCAAACACTGCTCACCACAATGCAGATAGACCTGACACCGGTGTGCTGGTATGCAGAGGCTGCCACAATGACTGCTACTGTATTTCAGTGATAAACACAGGAAGATTACCTGGATGCTCCTCTGATGTGGATACCATGGCACCCACCTCCAGCAGGTATGGGGTAATGGATCCTTGTGAGCTGGTGGTTGTTCCCAGGTTTACCAGGAATTCCTCTGTGGCCAGCAGTGGTTGTTCAGATGCAGGCCCTCCACCAATGGCAGCACACTCTCTGGCCACAGCAACTGCCCTTTGCCGTGCAGCACTGACCATATCTGTGACCCGGTATTGGACCAGCTTGTAGGTCCTGTTGGCCTACATGGTTGACTGCTGTAATGAGGTCAGCCCTCAGTGCTGCACGTTGTTCATGATTCTGATGACCCTGAACAGCAGAATGTTATGATGTAGTCTGAGGCCATCCAGGATAACATTATTTTCCGTGGCTGAGAATGGTGGCTGCCTCCTTCGATACATCCTCCCTGAAAGTCAACAAGAGGGGAACACATCACAGAACCAGATATGTGGACATCTACTATCAACAGACCCTGCACAACTGAAATGGCCTGCACTATCCACTGCTACGTCCCATGCCATACCCTGCAGTCTATCAACACACTACGTGTGTGTCTATCACCAGCATAGTAGCAATACCGGTTATGTCCCTGTGTGCCATGACAGAGTCTGCTGTATGTCTCCACACCCATCAATGCCGTCTACTGTGGTGTGTTCCCCTATGGGTAAAGTCCCACTAATATGTCATACAGTCATTGTCAGACAAATAGGTGTGTGTTATTGCAACTACATGTGGACAGTCCAGCAACAACAGTGTGCCACAATGACAGACAGCAATGCAAACCTGCTGTAATATATCCTCCCTGCAGGCATAATACCTCTCCAGTACAAAGATGTTTGCATAATGTGTATAGTTGTCTGATATATGTGGTCCTTCTGGCACACACACGTGAATGTCTGGCAAATGCTTGGCCAATAATTGTTGGATGTTGTCAGCATATAGAGAATCTGGCTGTCACACGTCAGACCCCTCAGAATACACTTATGCTACAGTAATATCTGTTAGTCTATTCATAGTATTACTTCATATGGCCAATATGTACACTCTTTCTCTGAGGTTGGGCCTGTCCCCCCCCACTAATGGCTATGAGCTCAAAACCTGCTGTAGGGGGTTGCATTGTATGTTAGCCATAGCTCTTAAGCGATGAGGTATGACTGTCAACAAAACAGTGACCTAGTCTAAGTACATCAGGGACAATCAGGGGCACTTTTACAATGTTTGAACTATTCCTGTGTGACATTCCCAGACTGAGAGGAGCTGAATAATAGTACATCATCTGATATTACAGCTATGTCCAACCTTATTTACTGTCAATATGTCTAACTCATAATTCACTAGCTTGTGCACAGGGGCAGACTGTTGTAGGAGGGAGTAAGAGGGCCACAGCTTTGTTTTGATTCAAAGCATGCACAGCTGAGAGGCCTGCCTGTAGCTATTTGACAGCAGAGTATCACCAACATGTCATTCCCAGAAATGTACTACAGGCCTACTGTTGTAATCCCTACTCCCTAATCCTCCTTCCTCCCATCTGCATCCCATTATATGGGACATGTATTACATACCTGGTAGAGTGATGTGATCCTTTTGTGAAGAAATCCTCAAGAAATGTCTTGCAAAAACGGAGTATGTCTTAGTATGGCAACATACAGATCTGTCTCATAAGCAGTTGATTGCCTATAATAGGTAATGCTCATTAACAGGTAATTGCCTGTGCATCAATCCAATCTGTGGCTCAGACTTGCTAATTGCATCGAAAACAGCTGGGTTGCACTTTCCTTTTCCAATGACATGGCTCCACAGTGGTGTATTTACAGCCTTCATGTAGGCCTTGACCCCTTTCCTAGTATTTGAGATCGACATAAGTGAGATGTGGAGACTACAAGCATCGCAGAGGATAGGTACAAATGCTATCCACTGTTGAGATTTATGTAGCATGTCAACAGTTTTGCATGCTATGTTTAGTCATTGTCACATGGCATTATGATTACCTAGCAGTTCAGTGTTAAACATTGTAGGTTGAGGTCAGTAAGGGGGGAGAGATATGCGAGTGTCAGACATCATACCCATGAAAATATGCATGCTGATGCAGTAGCTGCTATTCTATTAGCGCACTATCTTTGTAGGAGCAAACTGAGCAACATGTCCCTGTCGCTGGTCCTTTGCCCCCCCTTTATGTATGGTTTTGTCTGGATCCCTTGTTCTGGGGGTGTGAGGTATGGTGGGTCTGTAGCAGGTAGCTTAACATAAAGCTGCATATGTTGGAGCCTAGGACACATAGAGGGGAGTGTGAACACTTTGGAGGACAGCATGCCATATGTGTAACTGAGGCAGCAGTGTCAGCTGTGTCATTACAGCAGAGCCAGGGTGAGGGTACCCTTTGCAGTCCACTGGAGTGATGTGCTTAAGGTACATCTGTTATGCAACACTGTCAATAACAGAGTAGTAGGTGGCATATAGTTAGGCTACAAAGATACACAGGCCTTTGACTTGCAAACATGGGTAGCAGTTAATTCAGTAGCAGCAACCTGTGTGGGTTAGAATTGCATGAATCAGTCATTATTTGCTGTAGCCACAAGAATGTAATTGAAGAGCAACACACTGGATTCGAACCCAGGACTGTGGGTGGCAAAATGTACTACATGCAAGGCATTTAATAGACTGAGCTACTGAGTCAATGCTGCAGTAGGTGTATTTGTAAGATATGTATGCATGCATACAGACTGTGACACACGTCTGCATCCATCATTATGACCACGGCTTTCAAAGGCAGTCGTTGTGCAGCAGGATGCCAGTTGTACACATATGTACTTTGCCATTGCTGCCTTAGCAGGTGTGTTTAAAGATGCTGCTGATGAAAGGGGACACTTACCTGCTATCATAGTTTTCAACTTGTTAGAGCAAGAACTCTGGACAAAGTCATACATACAAGTCGGACAAAGGCCCAAAACTAGGGACAATCTTTACATATTGCGCCTAAAAATGTGGAATGTTGACAGAATAACAGGATTTGCATTAGCATGTGTTTCCTGAAGGGTATGAAGTGTGACACTCAAAAGTCTGTCGTGATTTCCTCACCTCAATCTTTGATGACTTGCCAGTACTTTGCCAGAAATACACAATGTTATGAAATACAGGTCAAAAATGGCAGGAAAAACTGTGGACAGTCTGCAACAATCTGTGCAGTTGACAGGTATGCCTGTTATTCCAGATCTGACATACATCCATTATTATATATTTGGTGGTGTACTGGTGTAGTGTTTGCATCACAGTCCCAGGTACGCATCCATTTTTCCCATTATATATACTTGCAGTCTGTCAGTGGCAATCAGTAAATTTTGCTGGAAAACCTGTTTTAATACAGAGCTGAGTGGCCTAGTGGCCTAATGCACAATGCTGTAGTTGACAGGGGCCTGAGTTCAAGACATGGTAGGGGTGATTATTTTGCTGATCTGCCTAACAGTGTGAGAAACACACAAGACCATTAAGGCACTTTTAAGCACTGAAAAAGGGGGTGATAGGACAGTGGTGAAATGGGGGCAAACAAGGGGAAAAACATAGTAAAAGGCAGGCAGGATTGTGCAGAAAGGGTGTAGGAAAGGACTATAGCTCTCCATTTCTTTGGAATTTGGAGCCTCACACCCCAGAGAAAGGGGTGAGGGCAACATAAATGTGTTCATTAATTAATGTAATAAGTAGCTGTGTCTGTATTTATTTATTTTTATTTGTAGGACAGGTGCCCACTTTTTTTTTTTTTTTTTAAGGAGGGAGTGGAATGTTGGGGAAGGGATGTAGGAACATGTGGGGAGGGAAGTTGGGTAGGACAGGTTGCATTTGCAGACATACAAGACAGCTGACAGGGGCAGTGTGTGACACATGAGGGGGGTAAGCACCTTGGACGGGGAGGGTGTTGTGGAATCTGAGGTACATGTACCTCGAGATGGCAGCAGCATGACTGAGATCCCCACCCATGGGCAGCCAACACTGCTCCTCCACCAAAGGTAGCTGTGCTGGGGCCAAGAGGCCCCACAAGCTTGTTGAGTCTGCCCTCAATCTGGCACAGGTGCTGTTCATGGCTCCCATGAACAATCCTGTGCACCATAGTCAGCAGATGATCCTGGGTGACAACCCCCTGCCCCTGCTCCCAGGGGGGATGGGTCCCATCCCCTGAGGTGGTTCCACCCAAAGGTGGTGCAGGGACAGTGGAGAAGGCAGCACCAGCTTGGGTCCCAGACATGCTGTGACCCAGTGCCACGGCCAGCTAAGGTACAGTTGGTGGATCACCAGGAACCGGCCTATCCTGACATGCTGTGGTTACGCAGGTAAACCAATACATATAGGCGAGTTATGAACAAAACCATTGTTAGCAATAACAGCATGCCAGAACATTGCAAATAACCCCATGAGAGTTCAATGCATATTAGGTGAAACAAAACAATATATAACAGAACAGTCATAATAACAGCATGCCAGTACCAGTTATGGCATAAGGCAAACAGAATAGGTAATTCAACAAGATATGTTAATATGCTGCCATAATAATACATAACATTAATAAAATACATGCCCCAACATAACGTTTATGGAACAACATATGTTAATAGTAAACCATAAACAATATATAACAATAATAAATGTATGAAGATAAGGAGTGGGGGGGAGAGAAATATAGTTCATTAATACCATCATGGGCTATATCGTTGACAACAGTAATGCTATCTACTCTACAGGTCTATCCTTTTGTTATGTGTAAATGTGCTCTATAGCTGCTGTAGCATGTACATACCTCTCAAGCTATCTTCATGGGACACTATGGGCCATGCAGTAATACTTGCAGGTACACAACTACAAAGAACACTTGCACATCAGGTGGACGTATATAACTACAATGGTGTACTGTGGGCTGATGTACAGTTACTCTGCTATTGACATATAACCATGTCAATGATACATCTGTAGCAGAGGGATTACACAGCAGTAATTACATTCCGTGACAGCATGACACTTGAGAGACATGCCTGTAAAGACAGTACACAACTGTCATGCCTTGCTTGACAGGCATGGGGATAACAACCTATAGCTGTGCCTGCAGGGGACATGTGCATCACATGTATTGCATTAACTGACAGCAGCAAATTTTCCAAGACACAGCAGGCATACAGCCATACCAAGAGTACACATTTTATTTATTTCTTTTATTTTATTATATGTTACTATTATTTCAGGTATTTCATGCATTTTTTAGCACATTGATGGTAATGATTTCAACAGTCTGTGACACCTGAAAAAAAACACTTATTTGCACAATAATATGAGCTAGCTCACCCATTTACCTGCAGTTCCTCTGGAGAGAATGAGATCTGTAATCAATAAGTGACTGCTACTGTAATATTTCTGGCAAGCATGGGGATAGAACCCAGTGGTAGTGCCTGCAAGGGACATGTGCGTCAAATGTAGTAATTGACTGCAGCAAACTTTCCACAACACACCAGGCATATTGCCATACCAACAGTACGCATTTTATTTCTTTTATGTTAATATGAATTATTAATACTGCACATATTTCCTTTATTTTATGCATTACTAGCACATTTGTGGCAATGAATTTAACATTCTGTGAAATCTGAATAAAAGAATAAAAAAGAAGTTATGTCTTACCATAATGTTCCATCTGTGTTGTTGATCTTCTTTCATTCATCACTGATGGGATTGGTTCCAAGCCCTCAGAACTGAGTCAGCCTAATACCAAGCTCGTGCCAGCCAAAAACTCTTGAGCTAAGCTTCTACCCATAGTGCCCTTCTCCCTGTTACCTCAGATCGAGTTTGCCCATCTTGTACTAGTAAAGCAGAGGCCATTTCTGCACAAATGCCTTTACTCACCACTTGGACGCAAAGTATCCTCCAGGAGCCTTTGGAGGGAGAAGGAGGGTGGGAAGTGATGAATGAAAGATCAACAACACAGATGAAACGTTATGGTAAGACATAACTTCTTTATCTGATGTTGTTAATCATCTTTCCATTCATTACTGATGGGACAGAATCCTCAGCTACCTTGTGTTCCTTGGGCAGTCCTTATGGAAGAACGTTCCTGAGCACCATTGATCTGAAGGCAGCTCTCCCTCTGGAGACCACATCCAATTTGTACTTTGGTTTTAAAAGCAAAGTGTCTTCCCTCAAGACTGCGTCTACCTTTATGGATACTGCTCCAACTCCTGGAATTATGCCTGTGCTCTACTGCATAGCCAGTTTACACTAAAAGTATGTTCTAGGCTCATACCACAAATTAGTCTTACTTTGTCTACTGTATAGGATACCTGCATACCACTGATACCCCCCCCCCATACTCACCTGTTTAGAAACCTTGCCTCTGTCTCTCTTTGCCATCTATAAGTTAGTCACTACCCTAGTGTCAACACTCTCTTAGCTATACTCTTTTTGTTTTTGTGTTTGTGGTTTCCTTTTTAACTGTTTTTATCTTACTGCAAATGCCTGTGTATACCTTGCTATAACATCTCTTCCTTCTCTGTCTACAGCTCCCCATCTCTTCTACTTACCTGCTGACTCTCACTGTGTGCCCCTTACTGTTTCCCCTTCTGGCCTGCTGACCTGCTGATTTTGTCTTGTGGTGACTGCCGTTTCCTGGCCCAGAATACCCCTTTACTCTCCAGTCTATTTCACTCTGCATATACTGCATTTCCCTGCATCCCCCTCTACGTTCCTGTCCATCACACTCTTCATATACTACATTTCCCTGCATCCCACTCTTTCTCTCTCACCCTTAATCCTCTGGGGCATTTTTAAACTGTGTTTCTGCACCATTTTGTTTTCCTCTTCCTACTAGTCTGTGGCTTCATGTCAGTGGTGTGCAGGTCCCTAATATTACTGATGTAAACAGCTTTTCACTTGTACTCGGCATTTAATCTGCATTTACTTCACTTGGAAGAGCTTTGTATGCTGTTGCAACTTATTTGTGGGACTTTGTTAAGCACCTTTTCAAATATTTGCGAAGTCATGGCTTGTCTAAGTTATTGTCTCATGCTGCATAAGTGAAAGGCTGTACACAAATTGATACAGGTTACTTTTTATCTGCTTTTGGATATATTTCTACTTAAGTAGCAGTTGCTCTATTGTACACTTTTACCATATATCTATAGATTGCAGTTTGAATTTCTTTAGCAGTGTTAACTGGAGTTAGTTGGTTTGTAGAATCTAGGTATTGCATTATCAGGCAATTAACTTGTACAGTGACTGCTTTATGGCATGACCTCTATGTCAAATACTTTTAGTACCAGTCTTATGGATGTGAAGTATAGCTCACTTTGTTTAGTTCTACGTTCTGTTGCCGTGAGATTGCCAGTTGTTTTAACTGCTTACCTGGCTAGTATAATTCAAGAGTTAAAGTATTGAACTTCTGTTCAGCTATATTGTCATATCTCAGTTAGTTTGATTATTTCAACTATAAAATGGCACGTTTACTACATGAACTACAGCAGACATTTTTATTGTCAGTTGTTTTACACTAAGACATCATGGTTAATAGTTTTACAATTATGTAAAAGTGTTATAGCAGAAGTAATTTACTGAACTTTTATTCCACATTGTTACTGCTCTAATCTGTAAAGTTAATATCATATGTACTTTATTTTATTTCTGTATTTTTCATATTTTATCTCAACTAACTCCTCTCTAGCTGTTTTCAGTAGTTGCATGTATACCACCATCTGTTGTTTTTGTTTTTTTTTCCCTAGCTTTTATATTCAATACACTTTCTCCCCTCCTGTTTTCCCTAGGTTTTAAAAGCAAAGTGTCTTCCCTCAAGACTGCGTCTACCTTTACCGATACTGCTCCAACTCTTGAAATTACACCTATGCTCTATTGTATAGCCAGTTTACACTAAAAGTATGTTCTAAGCTTATACCACAAATTAGACTTACTTTGTCTACTGTACGGGATACCTGTATACCACTGAGACCTTCCCCCATACTCACCTGTTTAGAAACCTTGTTTCTGTCTCTCTTTGCCATCTATAAATAAGTCACTACCCTAGTGTCAACTCTCTCTTAGTTAGCTATACTCTTTTTGTTTTTCTGTTTGTGGTTTCCTTTTAACTGTTTTTATCTTACTGCAAATACCTGTGTATACTTCGCTATAACATCTCTTCCTTCTCTGTCTACACCTCTTCTACTTATCTGCTGACTCACACTGTGTGCTCCTTACTGTTTCCCTCCTGGCCTGCTGATTGTTTCTTGTGGTGACTCTTCCTGGCCCATCCCGCACTGTTTGCCGTCGCAACGCTCGGGCTCACTTCACTCCCCACCCAGCCACCATATAATTTCCTTTATACCTAACCACCTAATTCCTTCCTCCCCTAACTCTACCCTTCCTGTCTGCTATAACATTCTAAACACCATACCCCTCCCCTACTTATCACTTCATAGTTTAGTCTGCTGCAAATCCTCCTTCTTCCTACATATCTCCTACTCCCCCTACAGGTTGTTTCACTTAAATTTTACTCCAACAGCGTACTTTTCCTAGTCCCTTACTCACTCCATCCCAATCCTACTTCCCCACCTTAGGCCATGGCTATTCCAAACCTCTCTATTTTCCTCTTGCCTCCATTACTTCTCCTTCTCATTCTTACATCTTGTACTACTCCATTACCACCTGTCCACAGAGATCCCACTAATCTCCATACTAACTGCTTCTCATCTCTGCAGTGCTCTATTACAATCTCCACCTCTATCTTTTCCATGAACATCCCTCTGCCTAAAATCAAACTTCCTCCCCCTCACTCTCTAGCATCTAAAACCAAGACTAAGTACTTGATTTACAACCGACTTAAATTCAGATTTTACCACCTTCATGTAGCCCCACTTCTATCAGGAGACATACATCCAAATCCTGGGCCCATCCAACACTCCACCATGCATAACTCTACCTCTCACTACTTAATAAACCCATCCTCTCCAAACAAATATATTTCCTTTTACTCTATGAACGCCCATAGTATTCTAAACAAAGTTAGTGAAATCCATGCCTGGATAGCCTTCCACACCCCTGATGTGATCACCGTAACAGAGACTTGGCTAAAACCACAAACTTCTGATAAAGACATTGTCCCCCTGGTTATAATATACTCCGCATAGATCGCCAAAACAAAAAAGGGGGTGGCATAGCCATCCTCTACTCTAACCACCTCACCATTACAAGTATTACGAAACCTATCCCATCCTTTTCTCCTGCTGAGCTACTTACAGCTAACCTTAAAATCAATGACTGCACGACTATCACAGTAGCAGCCATCTATATTCCTCCAGGAGACAACATTCCTCTGCTTGAAAATATTCTTTCATACTTTTCTCAACACATCCCCAATGAAACTATCCTCCCTGGGGATTTCAACATTAACTGGTTAACTCTCAGTAATCCAAACTCTAATACTCATATTAATTTATATGGCTTTACACAGCTAATCTCCCAACCTACTCATACAAACAATTCTCACACATCTAGTACTCTTATTGACTGGGTACTTATATCTAATCCTTCCAAATATCATAACCCTGAAACCCTACCAAACACCTTGAGCGATCACTCCCCTATAAAAGTGCTTAGGTTCACTCCTCACTTCTCAAAACCTCCTAAATTTATCACTTGTCGCAAACTCTAAAGTAAACTGGAAATTCCTTACCCAACTCCCACTAGAAGAAGCAGTGCTAGCTTTTAACTCCACCTTCCTTAGCATCTTAGACTTACTTGCTCCCCCTCGCAAAGTCCGAATTAAGTCCACCATATCTCTGTGGCTTTCAAAAGCCACTCATACCCTTATGATAACTAGAGACAAATTATGGAAAAAATGGTCACAAACTAAGCTCCCTGCAGACTTGCAAAAATATAAAGAACTCAGAAATCTGACAAAAAAACACAAAGATAAAAAGGACTTCTGTAACAAACCTCCCACGGCCCTAAAATCGAATCCTAAAACATTCTGGAACTCTGTTAACCAAATATTACATCCTGGTAATTTTAGCTCCCCCAATCCATGCCCAGACAAGACATCTGAAGAAACTGCCACTATCTTCAATACCTATTTTATCAATTCAATATCTAAGCTACTGAACCCTATCCCAAACTCCTCTACCACTAACATCTCCAACTTTTCTGAACCTACTCCTAATATTATCTCCTCAAATACCTTCTACCTCAAACCTGTACCTAACTAGCTATATCAAAACTCTACTCTCTAAAGTAAAACCATGCTGAGCATCGGCTGATAATATTCCTTCCACTTTTCTTCTACTAGCAGCTGACTCTCTTGCTCTCCCTGTATCTATCCTAATTAAGTGCTCTATCTCTGAATCTAAAGTCCCTTCCATCTGGAAACAATGCTACACTCTTACCTATACACAAAGGAGGTAACTCCTCAGATATCTCCAACTTTAGACCGATCGCTATCCTCTCCCGTCTTTAAAGTACTAGAAAAATGTATTCATAAACAAGTTATGCAGTATCTAATACAGGAAAATCTGCTTACACCCACTCAACATGGCTTCAGACCCAAACATAGAACCACTACAGCTGTATTATCCTTCCTCAACACTGTCTCTATAGCCATGGACGACTGTAAACTTATTTCTTGCCTCTTCTTGGACCTCTCAAAAGCTTTCAACACTGTCTCACACTCTCTTCTGAAGCACAAACTGCATAAGCTCAACTTCTCCTCTGATACTGTTGCATGGTTCTCCAGCTACCTCACTGATGGATCTCAATCAGTGAGATGGCACTCTGCACTCTTCCCCCCTCCTCTCTCTGTAAAAATGGGTGTACCTCAAGGGTCTATCCTAGGGCCTTTACTTTTTAATATCTTTACTAATCAGCTCCATACCTTCTGTCCTCAGTCATCTTTAGTGCAATACGCAGATGACTCTACAGTCATCACCACGGCCAACTCTCCCTCTAAGCTCTTATCAGCTACTCAGGCATCTTTTAACTTAGTTGAAACATGGCTCTCCAACAACCAGCTCATCCTTAACCTTAAAAAAACAAAGCTGTTACTCTTCCTACCTAAAAACTTCAACAATATTAAACCCTCCTTCTCCATACAGTCCCTTAATAACACTGCTATTCAGGTAGAATCCAGCACTAAGCTTTTAGGCGTAACCATTGATTTTCAGCTTAAATTTGACTTGCATGTTAATAACTGTATCAAAAAGACTCATTCAAAATTAGGGCTCCTTTACCGTAACAAGAAATTCCTTACCTCTGAAGCCAAGATTACTCTCTCTCTCTCTCTCTCTCTTACCTACCATCTACCCAGTCTAATGTACAATTCCCAAATTCTCACAAATCTTATCTCAGCAATCCTGACCAAACTTGAATCTACCTACAACAAGGTAGCTACATTTGCTGCTCAACAAACCTACAAATCCCATCAGTGACACTCTCTAAACACTTAAACTGGCTTGAATTACCCCACCAGCTTCTTCTCTCTCTCAGCTCCAGATCATCCATTCTATCCTACATCAGCCATCCTACTGCCCAACACTATCCCCTCTCATCTCCCATTATTCTCCCTCCAGACCTCTTCGAAGCTCTAACTAAGACCTACTACAAATCTACAAACCCAAGTCTAAATTTGGATGCAATACGTACAGCTATCACCCCACTATTGCCTGGAATAGGCTCCCACTAGAAATCAGGACCCTTACACATCCTAAACAATTTAAGACAGCCACCAAAGAGCACTTTAAAAGTCACTGGTCCTGCCACTGCACTCTCCCACCTTAAACATCCCCTACTTCCCATACCTTAATCTACTTTCTATCCTTAACTCACTCTTCTCACTAGCTCTCTCTAATCTTTCTCGACTACTCTTTCTACTGTCATCTAAAATCTGTTAAGCAAATCACGTCACAGAAACATTCTATTGCAATTGTCTTGCCTTCATGCAACTACATTATGATAAAACAGGGTTTTTGTAACCACTTACCCCAAAAACTATATTCATCTTAATGACACATTTCTTTTTATACATCTTGAAATAGTTTTGTTATACTCCTGATTATTGACACTGTATAACACTGCATTTCTACTTAATGCCTTGTAATAATCCTGTAACATTGCTGTTTAATGCTAATTTATAATGAAAATTGTATAATATGTTGGAGCTTTTCTCCCCGGGCCTCTGCTGAAAAAGGCCTCTTCAGCTCAGTTTGACAATCCCAGTCAACAAATGTAAAATAAATGAATTAATAAAAGTGTGGGGATTAGCCTATGTGGCTGCTGTACAGATATCATCCATAGAGGCTCTAGAATGGAAGGCAACAGACGATGCCATAGATCTGGTAGAGTGGGCTTTAACATCCTGTGGTATAAGTGTTTTGCAAGTGAATAGATATAGCGTAGGCAGTCCATTAACCGTTTTGATAAATTGGAGACAGAATTTCCCATTCTAGGCCCATAGAAGGAAATGAACAGTTGGTCAGTTTTATGTATTGCTTTGGTTCTGTCTAAATAAAACCTCAGTTGTCTGTGTACATTCAAATAAATTAGACAGTATTCCCCTTTATTAGTAAAATTTGGGAAAAATACTGGCAAATCAATGGTCTGATTGATAGAAAAATCTGAAACAACTTTGGGGAGAAAAGATGGGTTTGTCCAGAGTGATACTCAGTCCTTGTGGAAGATTAAATAGGACCTTTTAATGCATAATGCCTGAAGCTCAGAAATTAATCTGACTGACATGATGGCTACCAGGAAAAGGGACTTCCAAGATAAGAATTTGAGTTCACACCTCACTGCATGTTCAAAAGGGGGTTGAGTTAAGGACTGAAGAACTAACATGAGGTTCCAAGGCTCTATAGGTTGTCTGACTGGAGGCCTAATTTGAGAGACCCCTTTAAGAAAGGCTTTGCATAACCGAAGCAAGATGAGGGGAGAATCATCCAACCCATTATGATAGTTAGAGATAGCCGCTTGATGTACTCGTATGGTAGAAGCTGCAGCTCCATCTTTGAAGAATTTTGACAGGTATTGTAAAACTGCTGTGACTGGAGCTGAGTACAGGTCTAGCCTCCTTTTCTTAGAGCAAATAGAGAAACTCTTCCATTTGTCTAGCTATAGTCTTCTGGTGGATGGTTTGTTTGACGCCAGGATACTGTCACGTACAGATAAAGGAAGGTCATTCTGCCTGCCGATTAATAGAAGTGTAGAAACCAAGCTGTCAGCTTGAGACTGGACAGATTCGGGTGACTCAACTCTTGGGGGTGAGAAATCAGGTCTGGAAGAGGGCCCAGAATCCACAGTCGACATAACAGATGAGGCTGAAGGAAGGGGAAACAAACTTGTCGAGGCCGAATGGGGGCTGTGAGGATCACTTTGCATTTCAACCAAATAGCTTTCTTTATGAATTGGGGAATCAGAGGGATGGGGGGATAGGTATATAGCAGTCCCGTGGGCCAATCATGAATCAGAGCATACCTCGGGGACTCCCCCTGTGGGAGGAAAAGGGCAAAATAGCTGCTGCATTTCTTGTTTGATGGGGAGGCGAATAGGTCACAGCAAGGCTGGCCCCAATGGCTGAAACTTTCTGCCGCTACATCGGGATTGAGGGACCACTCATGAGGCAGGAGAATACATCTGCTCAACTTGTCTGCAATCACGTTGGAATTCCCAGGGATATGCGTTGCTATCAGAAAGTGGTTGGAAGCTAATGTCAAGTTCTCATGGCTTTTCGACACAGGGGATAGGACTTGGTTCCTCCTTACTTGCTGATATAGCAGACTGCTGACATGTTGTCTGACTAAACTGCGATCGTTCCAGAAGGGAGAACAGATTGGAATGCTTGTAACGCCAACAGCATCGCCCTCAGTTCTAGAACGTTGATATGTGGGTTGGCCTCCAAAGTGAACCATGCGCTTTGGACTGTATTTCCCTGGAAATGGCCCCCCCACACCCTATCAGGGGAGCATCCATGGTCACAATGGCTTTGGGTTGAGGGGGTGGAATGGATGTCTCCAAAGGTCTGTGTCTGGCCTCATCCACCAAAGAAGGTCCTGTTTACAATGATTGGTTATCTGAATTTGAAAGCATAGAGGGTGGTAATTCAGAGACCACTGAGATAGAAGAAGCCACTGAAGTATTCGCATATGCAGTTTTGCCAGAGGCACTATTGGTATGGAAGCTGCCATGGAGCCTAAAACCTGAAGAACCTCCCTCGCTGAGGCTTTGTTTTGACAGGGTATCACCCGGAGCTGGAGTCTCAATCTCTGAAGTCTATGAGATGGGAGTGACACCAGACAAGAACGGATGATGAAGACTGCTCCAATTAATTCTATGTTCTGAGCTGGAGCAAGGTTGGACTTCTCCCAGTTTATTGTTATTCCCAAAAGTCTTGCCAGGGAAAGAGTGTATTGCAGGGTTGTTACCAGAAGATGCTTTGTGGGGGCGGTAAGGAGCCAATCGTCCAAATACGGAAACACCCGAAATCCTTGCAGCCTCAGGTGAGCTGTAACCACTGCAATGCACTTTGTGAACACTCTGAGGGCTATAGAGAGCCCTAACGGCAAGGCACAAAACTGGTAGTAATTGACTCCTAGCTGGAAGCACAGTAGACTCCTGGAATGTTTGTCCATTTTGATGTGGTAATACACATCCGAGAGATCAGTGGAGCACATCCAAACAATCACCTTCCCTTAGAAAAGGGAGAATGGACTGAACCGTGACCATCCAGAATTTTGTTTGAGCAACAGACTTGTTCAAATTGCTGAGATCCAGAATTGGTCGCCAGTCCCCTGTCTTTTTGGAACCAAAAAAAATCTTGAGTAGAATCCGAATCCGCATTAGTCTGGTGGGACTACTTGGATGACTCTTTTTTGATACAGCTTGTTTTTCTGCAGCTGCTTCTTCCCTTTGACTGGGCGGAACATCGGGAAGTTTTGTCGGAAGTTTTGGATAAGTGATGAGGGGGAATGGTGTAGCCTCTGGTTATGATCTTCTGCACCCAACGGTCAGAAGTTACTGATTGCCAGGCAACATGGTGCAGAGAGAAACATCCCCCAACTGCTTCTAGAGGAAAGCAATCGGGCTGCTCTTCAGGAGCGCTGGTAAGGCTTCCCAGAGACAAATCCCTGGTTATGCAGACTCCCTCTGCCTCAGTAGGGGTGTCTTACAGAACTGTTACCCCCTCTGCTCCTGCATGTGTCATCGCCACGTGCAGCACAGAAAGGACCCTGAGATTTGTTTGTGCTACATCTTTCCAGTCCTCTGGTTCCTGGCAAAGGAACATTGAAGATAGGAAAAACGTAGACCTACGGCAGACAGGGTCTTACCGTCCTGCTCATACCTGGCTAGGGTGTCTTTCACCTTGGGCCCAAATAGGGAAGATGCTTCGATAGGAGTGTTCAGGAAGAAAGACTTGAAAAGGGTCCGCGAAGTCACAGAGGCGCATCCAGGCATGGCGTCTCATAACTATGCCTGAACCCGCTGCTCTAACCACCCCTTCGGTTGCATGTGAGAGCAACCTCATGGACGAATTGGAGATCAATTCCAGGGTTGCGAGCTGCAAGGCAACTTTGTCCTTTCCCTCATCAGACACCTGTCCTGCAAGTGTTCCAGAGAGTTCGGAAACCAAGCCTCTAATTCAGAGATCGTATGGCAAAAGTCGCTGAAGCAAAAATTCGCTTCCCCAATCTGTTCACAGCCTGGGACTCTCTGTTGGGTGGATGAACAGTATGACTTCTCTTCTGTGAGATCTTTTTTTGCGGCCACTGCCACCACCATAGCATTGACTGATAAACCTCTTGACCAATGTGGGTTCTCCCCAGGGGGGGTATCTTGTCAGGTCTCTGAGGGATCGACTCAAGAGAATCAGGGTTCTTCCAGGTGCACTGCACCATGGGTTTTACCAGCTCATCTGCAGACGGGGGGTCACCAAAGAGGTAGATGGGCGGGCACAGAAAGCCTGCAGAAACACAGACTCCTCAGAAGAAGGGTTAGTGGGCTTCCAATCACCCCTCTGTTTCAACATTTCAAGGGTGTCCCCAAAGGAGACATCAGGGTTGACTGTGGGGACCCTTCACCATCATCAAAATCCATATCCTCTGTCAGAGACTTTTCAGGTGAATCTACGTACTTCCTCTTACACAATATCTTCTGTGGGAGCTCCTCAACAGGGGCTGCTGAGGAGGACTCGGAAGAGGGGGCACCATGTAACGGGGTCTCCGGCTGCCCTTTTTATTGGCCATCATGAAAAAATACACACAAAAGTTAGATAGAAAACTAAAGTAAAGAGTTCTGACTCTACTATATATATATATCTAATATGTCTATATCTACACTATATCTATATCTAAATATATATCAAAAACACACAACCACTTAGTTGAAAAGGGAAGAAGAAGAAATACCAATGATGGTATTTAAGAAATATCACAAGGGTAGGATGAAAGGCTGTGCCACCAATAGTACTTACCAAACAGGTAGAAACAGAAGGGTAAAAGGTCAAAATATAGCTTCAAACTTATAGAAATATCAATATGAACAACAAGAAATAAGAGAAATACAAAATATCCTGAAAAGATATCAAAAGGTTTCCACTTAGCTGAGAGCTCGGCTGAAATTCGGCTTTACGGCTACACGGAAATGAGATCTGAGGTAACAGGGAGAAGGGCACTATGGATAGAAGCTTATTTCAAGAGTTTTTGGCTGGCGCAAGCTTGGTATTAGGCCGACTCGATTTCAAGGACAGAGAACTGAACCCATCAGTGATGAATGGAAAGAAGATTAATATCAGATCAATTATTTACACATAATATAGGCTACCTCACCCATGTACCAGTAGTTCTTGTGGAGAGAACATCTGTCATCATAACATATCTGAATCAGTAATATTTATCACTGCATAGCACTGGATTTGAACCCTGGTCTGTCTGTGTAAAAATGTACTTCATACACAGCATTTAAACTGAGCTACTGAGTCACTGCTGCAATCTGACTGACTGATATTTACTTAGAGCTCACCTGGAGACAAAAATATGACCTGGTAGTACTAACACAGTGTTATAGTACACTACAGTGACAGCTGAACACACACGCATATAATGCAATCATGACAGAGATACTAGGTAACCTATACATTACTAAATAAAATGCAGGTGTATAAAATATATTGTTACTGGGTTGAAATAGCAGCTCTAATTCTACAAGTATTGCACAACAGTTTATTACAGATACCTTCATGCAGTTACTGGAATAGTTTTGACTTTTTCTTGCATAACAGTTGGCATTATGCAGCTGTAATTCCACAGTTATTGCACTACAAATGTTTTGTATAATACTGGTTCATGCTCTAATCTTTTTCTGTCTTATATGACCATAGATAACATACTACATCTGTACACACTACACTCACGGTGCAACCTGGCCCGGTGCCCTGCATGCACCTCCATGTTGTGAGCTCTCACCTCTGCAGCTGTTAGGAGAGAAGCACACCATTATGCATACTAGTTTAGGAGACATTCAAGATTAAATATTAATGAAACACAGGCAAACATACACACATGTAGAATATTGCCCGCCCAGAATTCTTGGACCCAAGTGTCCAGGAGAGCTCCCTTCCTTCTTTTCAGGTTGCCATGGTGGTGACAACACTGCTCACCTGTGCAGTGGATACCAGTTGCTCTGGTAAGGTTCCTTGCCAGCCTGTCCCAGGCCTCTGCTTTGTACTCCAAGCCCCGGTAACCTCCCTGCATGAACCGGTCTTCATGGTTTTTGACTACGAGTCTGACCATGACCCTGGACTCCTCAGTGCCCCACCGCTGCTCCCGAAAGAGCGAACCCTCTCCAACACCTGCCATTATATCCTACAGAACTCCAGTGGATTATGGTGTATTCCTGCCTATTGCGCTTAATATAGCCCTTTTTCCTGCCCTTACGTGCAACTGGGCAATATTTAAAAATGTGGCACGTCAATTAGCACTGCTCAAAAACCAGATCAGCTCAACTGAGCATTGTTTAAATTGGCACTGCTTAGCAATGTTTTGCAGTGCACAAACCAGCTAAGCAGTGCCAAGTATTGCTTAAACAAATATTGTTTAAGCAGTGCTTATCATGGCTTAGCAGAGCTTAGGTGAATGCAGCAGATCATGATTTAAAAATAATTGCTTAATTTCCCTTCCATGTATTTAAACCCCACACCTACTGCACATAAGGCCATAACTCTATCCACTTGGCTATGTGGATATGTAGACTGCTGCTATACTTTTACCTATACTTCTCAGCTACATTTAAGCACTACTAAGCACCGTACCATGCATACCCGCTAAGCTATGCTTAAACTTGACCTTTGAATTCATAATTAAATGCATCTGGTTTCTATTTTAAGATGTCTGGCACAAGTCAATTGCGGCATGCCACATGGCACAAACATAAAAAAAAAATTTAAATAAAAGTTACTATGTATGCATACATTGCTATACTGCACTTTGACAATGCAGGGGGTGTGTTGCTCATCTGTGGATACAGTTAGTAACACCCTCCCTACACTGATTCAATGACCGTGTTCCACGGCTCTCCCTCAGTAACGCACCATCATTTATATGCATGGTGCATTACCGAGGGGGAAATGTGTACACAGCCACGGTAGCTTCCATGTAGGCTCTACACTATGCCTACATGGATTTTATTAAATCTGGGGGACAGACTTACTGATCTTGCAGTTACACACATGGTTTTGTCCACCAACATCACATTCAAACACAAATATAATTAACACTTTTCTCCAACAATCTGTTATTTACACACACACACAAAGCTCTCACATGTAAATACATACAAGCTTCAGCTGTACAATCTAATGTATGCACATACACAGTCAACTAAATAAATTACATTCAGAAATACACTTTTTAGCAATCTTGCATTCACACACAAATATTTGCCAATATACTACTTAGCCCCATACATAGTCTTAACACTCAATCTCGCACTCACATACACAGGCTTCCAACAAAACAGCAACCAATGAAATATTTTGATGATGCCTGCTTCATTGAAAGTCTCCTTTTGACAGAATGTATGTAATCCACTTGAAGTAATTATGAATTAAATACCTCTACATGGGCTGCATTTTATGGTGTTTACTGAAATTATTACAATCATAAAATATGTGCTGCTTCTAGCTTTACAACATTCATCATCTAGACCTTAAACAAAAAGCAAAAATCTCAATAGCAGCTGACCATCCCCAAACCAAAATAAGAAAAAAGCCGGCAAATAGAAAAGACTGGGTTTATTAAAATAACAAATAAATACAAAACGTAAGTACTTTCATCCCAATATAAGAGATGTGTTATGATATACTGAAACTCAGTGCTATAAAGATTTTGTTTTTGGTCTACATTTAAAATTAAAAGCATCAAACTGTCTCCCTGCTGGAATGACAGCACTTGTAATGTCAGGTACTGACAGACTGAAAAAAGGTCAAAAACTTAGCAGAAGGGCAAATCTTGAACATCACTCTTCTCCTTTAAATGTATTTTTTGCAGGGGATGCAAGTCCTCCAAACCCCATGAACTTAAATATATATATATATATCAACTCTGAGATCACCATACTGCAGACAGAAGGGAATATTCCAATTCCATTTTTTTTGGCCATTAGTCTCTGTGTTTCAGGACTCACTCTAATGGGTCTGAGCATTTCAAATAGTTACCATTAAATCTGGTGAATTTCTTCAAATAAAATTTGCCAGTGACATCTGCACATTTCTCATTAATACATTTTGCAGTTTAAATACTTTTCATGTTTATAGGCTGCTACTTTGTAACAGACTGTTTAAGACATTCAAAGCCTAGCCACTGCAGTTCATTGGTACACACAACTACTTTTTCACCTCTGTCCATACGGAATGGGGCACTAGATTTGGGGTGAATTTAGTTTCTCATCTATTTGCCTAAGTTAGATTTGAAGATAGTGAGGGAAATCTTTACTTTATAGAAAACATGAGACTTTTCTACAAGTTGGGATATCTTTAGGAGAGATTTTTAACTCCAAGGCCTAATTACTTTGTAATACAGATTTGTTGATCTTGTATTTGTGCTAGTATCAGTATTGCAGAAATGCAGCTTTACAGGCCAGGGATAAATCTCTCCAAAGCAGTCTGTAGGAGACAAATGAGATTTTTTTCATTAGTGAGGCATCACCAAAGTCTTCTGGTTGAGTTAGGTGTTTGTAGAGGCACATACTGAAGAAAATACAGTTGTGCAAGTCCTAGTAGATGTTCAAATTCATCACTGCTTCAGTGGGATTTGGGTTTATCTGTCAAGGTGACCTAGTACCGGCCACCTTTCAAAAGCTCAGATTCCCCTCCCTTTTTCTTCCTAAGATAGCTGATTGAGCATATCCTGATAAAGAGGCCTTCAACTCTGACATAGAATGTGTGCTCTGGCTTATTCACTTCTACAAAGGAGGATAGGAAAGCACCTGAAGGAAGAATCATCTAGCAAGAGTACATTTTCAGCCAGTCAGAAATTCATATAAAAAACAAATCTAACCACCAAATCAAACAGGTTAAAACCCAGCTCAGCTATGTACAATCTATGGTGGGTGGGTTCTGCCACTGAGGCAGTGAGAATTTTCAGCATTTACTGTTACAGGTAAGTAGAAAGTAAATAAATGCACTATGTTCATTATCCCCACTACCTCAGTGGGATTTTAGAGTCTTCCAAAGCTTACCCTACACCCTGGAGGAGAAAGGATAAAGATCCAAGACCCCCTTGAGAATGGTCCTAGCAAAGCCTTTTTCCTTGAAAATGAATCCAGCTTGCAACCAAAAGAAATGTGTGTTGTGTGTACCAATCCATTTTGTCATTATTTGTGAAGGTATGATCAGAGGACCAGGCTGCTGCCTTCAGCATGCTTCTTCAGTCCTCCCCCTTCCAATATGCCACTGAACAGGATAAGACCTTAGTCGAGTGAGCCTTAACCTTGCCTAGATGAGCTTTACCATGGTGGGAGTAATAGCAAACAATAGCAGAGGGCAACCATCATGTAATAGTTTGCTTACAGACAGATTGATCTTTCTCAGTCCCCATATAGGAAAAGACAAACAGCTGTTCAGCATTCTTAAATGGCTTTGTTCTGTCAAAGTTGTATTTGAACTGCCTGTGCATATCCAATGTATAAAGAATCTGTTCTCCCTTGTTTTTTGGATCAGGTTAGAATACTGGAAGACTAATGGCTTGATGCAAAGTAAAGTCAGAAATAACCTTAGATATGAATGATGGATTAGTACATAAAACAACCCTGTCCTTGTAAAAAATCAGTTAGGGTTGGCCCATCATGAACACTTGCAGCTCAAAGACTCACCTTGCAGACAAATAAGCAATAAGCAAAACTATCTTCTAAGTAATGATCCATAAATCAGTCTGAGAGGCAGGATCAAAAGGAGATAAGGTCAAGTTTTCAAGAACAATGTTGAGATCCCAGGGAGGAGGATTTTGCTTTTGAGGAGGTCCACATGCAACACTCATTTCATAAACTGTTTAGCTACATAAAGAGACAAAAGAGTGGGATCCACATGCAGACAAGATAAGGCAGCCACAAGTTGCACTTTGATGGAAGCAAATGACAAACCATATCCAAGTATTTCACAAGAATAAGATCAAAACCCTTTCTGAACCTCTTTCACTGGCTAGGTACCACATAGAAAACTACTTCCCTTGTAAATGTTAAGATTTTCTAGTTGCAATTTTCTGTTGCCTCATTAACACCTATGTGGTGTGGAATGTTGCACCTCTTACAGCCTACACACATCTTTGCATTCCAGATCATTTTCTGAAAAATTAACTTAAAAAGTGTAAGATGATAATGGCTTTTCTACTATGGAACATCCTAGATTAACAATTGTAGTGTCATTTTCTTAATAAATCCTTGCTCTTTCTAATCCTGCTCGTTTTAGGCTGTTAAAAAGTCAAACCCAAGAAAGGCCTGGACATCATGCTATGAGTGTTAACAGGAAGTATACAAAAAGGCGCTATTGGCTTGAATGAGTTTAACACTTACTGCACATCCTCATGGAGCTAGTGCCTAAAATATATCAAAATAGAGTCAATCAGTTGAAATTGCTCGAAGATGGGGTGCAGCATTTTGTCCCCGATGCTGTGTGAACAGATCCAGTCTGTGAAGAACCTTCTGGTAATTTCCCTTAGCCAATTTCATTAAAAGGAAGAACCAACTTTGCTGGGTCAAAAGGGGGTTACCACAATGATCTTTGGTAATTCTTTCTGAATATTTGGAAGTACCTTGGGAATCACTGGAAAGTGTGAATATGCATATAGGAATAGTTCCAACCTAAGTGAAAGATACAGTGCCTGTCTTCTGAGCATGGCTGCAAGGATGTCCAACAGAATTTTGTCAGTTGCCTGTCCTGAAAGGGGGCAAACAGATTCACTTGAGGTGTTTCCCACATCTGGATCAAGTCCTGGAAGACCTCTACGTGGAGCTTCCACTTGTGAGAGTCTGTCCAGCATCTGCTTAGTCTGTCTGCCTCTGTGTTTTGCTTTGATGGAATGTACAAGGCCTGAAGAGTCACAGAATGGTGTAGAGCCGGCACCGAGGCCGAGTGTATGACCTTGTGCCCCCTTGCTTGTTCAGGTACAACATCATGGTTGTGTCAATGACCACTAGAGCTTTTAAGACATGAACCACTGCCACCATCTCTTTTATGTTTAGGTGCTTTGGCATGTCCTGATGATCCCACAAGCCTTGCACTTGAACTCCCATGAATACTTCTCCCCATACGAAATCTGAAGATTCTGTCTAGACAGATTGGACTGGGGTATAGACAGAGAGAGAGAGTGTGAGTGTGTGTGTGTGTGTGTGTGTGTGTGTGTGTGTGTGTGTGTGTGTGTGGTGTGGATTCAGAGACAGTTGATCCCTCCACCACTGCAGTTCCAGTTTCATAAATGCTAGTACTGGTACCTGGAAATCCTAGACATGAAGGTGCTGTGTCCATCGATTCCTTAAGTACCATTGAATTTTTCTCATGTGTAGTCTAGATAGTGGTATCCTTAGGATCATTGATGCCATGAGGCCTAGAAGTTTTAAGTTTTAAGGCTATCATATGCTGAATTAGCAAATACAGCAATGAAACATAAAGGTGAGACAGTTGAAATTAATGCTCTACAGCTGATGAGAAAGCTAGAAGACATTCTAGTAAAAATTAAGAATGTCCAATGGCAAAAGAAGCATATGGAAGCCTGTATCTCTTAAAATAATTCAGAGAGGTCTTCATATTCTGAAAATGCCAACATTTGGGTCTACATACCCACAATTGCTTTCTAAGTGGCAGTAAATAAATTTAGAGACAAGTAATGGCTATATGAAACTTTTAATTGAGCAGTATAATATTATAGAGGAGGAACTTGATGTAGAAGCCGATGACTTAGAACAGAAACTGAGTCGCTTAATAACACATATCCAGAAAGAAGAATTTTATGCTGAATTAACCACCTCATTATCACTGGTAGATAATAGACTGATGCAAGTAAAAAAGAAAAAATTAGAGAGAGACTGCCTTGATTTCATTAGGGGGAACGTCTTCTCTTGGCCGAGGGAATCCACCCGTTCCAGAGATACGGTTTCACCACATACCACACTACAGATACCAGCAGAGCGTTCCATCCCTTCCATTCCCTCTACTTCCACTTTGACTACATCACTTCTGCCTAGAGGAGCTGTGAATCAACAGCACGGAGAGGCTCGTTCGATAATGGATATAGAGACCAGCTCTACAGAGACATCAGCACTCAAGGAACCAGTTGTGAGGAGAAAAACTCCAACAATGAAACATACTTCTCAGCTGATAAGTGAAAAAAACTCAATGCTCCATTTTCCACTACCGTTTCACTCACTGAATCGACAACCATGGAGCCCACAGTACAGAGGCAGAAAATGGAAGACATCAGGCGAACAGTTCGAATTCCAGAAGAAGATGCTGAAACCAATACACAGGACCTGATAGTTAACCTCTCAAAGTATGTTATTAACTTCATCTGAAATATCTATTTTGAATAAGGGACTTTCATTTATTCCCTCACAAAGTGTAGATAATAAGTGATTTGGTTATAGATATTAAATGTTTCACCAGAAATGTAGCTTTGGGTATGCAGTATGGAAATCAAACAGCAGATAGTGAACATGTACCTATATTTAAGAAACCTTCGGTGTTTACACCCAACTTACATCCACTATTGGAGTGTTTTGAGAGAGCTTGTATGAATGATTTCTATGTACTTTTTCAAGAAAGAAAAAATAGTTTGAAACCAGAGTTCTTTAAATTAAATGCAGGTGAAAAGTTAGCATTGCAGAAGTTACAGAATAATGATTTGATAGTTATACGACCTGCTGATAAAGGGGGAGCGATAGTACTGTTAGACCATGAATACTATCTAACCAGTATCAGTATTATGTTGGCAGACCCATATACATATAGAATTTTAACAATGCTTCAACTTGACAAAATCATTAAAGATGTTTATGAAGATCTTTATGATATGCTGATGTGCAGAGTTATAGATAGTAGTTTATATAAGTATTTTTTGATTGAGAAACCATTAGTTCCTACATTTAGGGGTCTCCCCAAAATACACAAAATGCTAGATAATCCACCCCTTAGACCTACTGTCTCAGGAAAAGGTTGGCTGACAGAGAGTATATCCATTTATTTAAAGAAACAGTTAAGGCCAATAGTAGATTCCACTGATTCGGTTTTAAGAGATACTCAACAGTTCCTTGAGACTCTGGCACCCTTTAATTTAAATGGTAGGTTGAATGATCTAGACTATATGGTCACTTTAGATGTAACATCATTATTCACTAGCATACCCAATGACATCGGAGTAGATTTTTTGAGGTTGTATTTAATTCAAAAAGGACTAATACATAGTCAGGTTATTAGAATTACTATGTTAATGGATTTAGTCCTTAGTAACAATGTTTTTACCTTTGATGAGAATTATTTTTTACAGACTACAGGAGTAGCGATGGGTACATCATGTGCCAACTCTTATGCGAATCTGGTGTCGGCATATTGGGAATATACCTATGTTCTGGACCATATACTATTTTTGAAATATATTAAGTATTATAAAAGATTTGTATACGATGTCTTCCTCATTTGGGGAGGTGATCTAGATACCTTAGATGAATTTATATCCTATATAAATGGAACCACTACTTTCCTCACATTAACAAATGAGAGATCTCAGAATAGGATTGAATTTTTAGATGCATTACTCAAGAAAGAACATGGGATTATTAGCACAGAAGTCTACAGGAAACCATGTAGAAGGAATGCCCTCCTACACTGAAATAGTATGCATCCACCACATATACATAGAAATATAGTAAGAAATCAAGCAATGAGATGCTGTCGCTTAATAAGTGATGATGTAGTCTATAAGGAAGCTATTAGTGATATAGAAAGAGACTTTATCGAGAGGGTATCATAATAGGGATCTTGAAACTCTACAGGAAATTGAACGTGAGAAAACAGGACAACCATATATTAGAAGGAGTAATCATACACATACAGTGCGTAAAAAGAATAACCCTAGAGCCAAGAGGTTAGTTATTCCCTACACTAATAGCAATAACACTATAACTGATGTAATTAAGAGGAATTGGGGAATACTATTATTAGATGAGCAAATAAAGGAAGTAGTAGGTACACACCCCAGCTTTAGTTACAGGAACACAAAATCACTACAAAGAATTTTGTGTTATGAGATGAATGGTAAGAAGAGGCTACTCTCTCTTCAAGGAAAGGAACTTTTGCTTGTCATAATTGTGTTATGAGATGAATGGTAAGAGGAGGCTACTCTCTTCAAGGAAAGGAACTTTTGCTTGTCATAATTGTGTTATGAGATGAATGGTAAGAAGAGGCTACTCTCTTCAAGGAAAGGAACTTTTGCTTGTCATAATTGTGTTATGAGATGAATGGTAAGAGGAGGCTACTCTCTTCAAGGAAAGGGACTTTTGCTTGTCATAATTGTGTTATGAGATGAATGGTAAGAAGAGGCTATTCTCTTCAAGGAAAGGAACTTTTGCTTGTCATAATTGTGTTATGAGACGAATGGTAAGAGGAGGCTACTCTCTTCAAGGAAAGGAACTTTTGCTTGTCATAATTGTGTTAGGAGACGAATGGTAAGAGGAGGCTACTCTCTTCAAGGAAAGGAACTTTTGCTTGTCATAATTGTGTTATGAGATGAATGGTAAGAGGAGGCTACTCTCTTCAAGGAAAGGAACTTTTGCTTGCCATAATTGTAATCAATGTAGTTTTATAACTAATAACTTTTTTTGTACGTCCAGATACGCACATTAAATATGAGTTTAATCATTACGCTGACTGTAGATCTAGGAATGTTGTTTATTTAGCTAGGTGTCAAAAATGCAGTAGTTTCTATGTACGGAAGACGAATAGGACACTTAGAGAAAGGATAAGGGAACATGTTTATGCTATTAGCAGAGAAAATGAAGGCAATGCCATAGCTAAACATGTTCTACAGAATGATACGACACATACTTTTAAGTTCTTAGTATTAGAACTTATATATGCCACAGAGAGGTTAGGTAATATTAGCACTTATACAGAGAAAGAGGAAGGGAAGTGGATAGTTAGATTGCAAGCAGATGGGGAACATGGTTTGAATGATAGAGTTTCGTTGAAACCATTCTTGCTTGATCGAGCCTTAAAACATTAAGTCCCAGTGATACCACTAATTAATATTTCTTTATATGATTACTAATACCGTTTTACATATGTATTTATAAGGAATATGTATATATTCTTTTTGTTCATTGAATCACATCAAGATATTATATTGTCTCATTAACACAAAGTATTTAGTATATGCTTGTTTATATATGTGCATATACAGTTTATGGAGTTATTTATATTTTAGGATATGTTTGTGCAACTGATTTGAAAGTTAAATGTATATAAGATTATTAATAGATTTTTTCTTTCATATGAAAGAAGTTTAGAACATGTATTTTAGTAACTTTATATATATGCACATGGAACTATCCATATGCATGCACGCTATTTTAAGAGGACTGTATTTAAGTGCTTTTCATTAAGAGATTACAACATGTGATTTTTATTAGACATTTTATTGGCTTTTAGTAGAAGTGAAGATATATTTAAATGGATGTAGAGCGTTTTGTAACCGTTTTCAAGTCTGAAGAAGCATCCTTGGAGACATGAAAGTGCTTACTTTGTGGAATAAAAGAAGTATTTTTAAGCTATTTTCAGTGGTTTGCTTCGTTTGTCGTGGAGTACCTGCCATTCTTTGGTTTGATTTGAGATTTTTTGCTTGGAGGTACATTACCCCTGTGGTGTTTTCTTTCTTTTTTCATATTCTGAGCAGTGATGCAGTCTGATTTGACGGGGAGTTACCAGAGTTAGGCTTATTCTCACATGCTAATTGTATTATGAAATTTTAGTTGCAAAAGTTAAATTTGCTATATTTTCATGTACTGCCAGCATTATGAAGTATCAGTTGCCAAGGTGGGTCTATATTATATTCTTGAAAGCTGACACTATCGAAGTTGATACTGTCAACACGAGAATAGGAGTACAACATCGAACATGTAAACAGAAATCTCCAGAAGGGGAGATTTCCTTTTACTGCAATGTAGTGCGGTCTCAGAGTTGGTATATTTAAGTAGTGGGGGGTGCGCAGAGGGGCTTGCCCCCCTGCTTAAACCTGTTAGGGTACTTTTTTCTTTTTCTTTTTTGTTGTTTTTATAAGTTCGATGTTTGAAGACATAGACCATATGATGTTCAATGTTTTCAACCATTAATCTTATAATATAGACCCGCCAAGGTTATGTCTTACTCCATCAAGTCAAGAGACAGAGAAAGAACACCAGCCAAAATAATAAAGAGTGTACTGGATATTGCATCACAATAAGAACATACATTTTCTAGTAACACCGTATACTCACAGAACTATATTCTGCTAAATTGTGCTATTATTACAAAAATCAGTTTGAAATATGTTAAGAATTCTTTTTCAACTGACAGAAATTAAAGAATTTCAAGTATACCAAGTCCAAACACCAAAGCAAACAATATGCCAAACCATTAAAATTAGCTACACACACTCTTTAACCACAATAAACTGCTATAAAATAACACTTAATAGCAATTTAAACTAAAGTTTGTTATGGAGAGTAAAATCTCCACAGTACATTCCAATAACTTAATTCTCTGTAAAATCACAATATGGTATTAAAAACACACAGAACAGTCTCATACATATAGTAGATAAAGTATAAAGGCTGAAAAAAAACTAAAGCTCAGCAACATTTTCCTGTCAAATATGAAAATAAAACAGAGTAACAACAGTAATGACAGACCTCTAGTGTCTAACAGCACACATACATACTGCATTTAAGTTCATAAATTCATAGGTATATACTAGAATAGCTGCCATTGGGAGCCATTTTAAGCCCAGACAATTCCTTTTTTGAGCTCAAATTGACCTGTCCTATCTGATTAGAGACTGACCTTACCTATCCTATGGTTAATAAATGAAAGTTGTGTCTGATTTTTGTACAGTTCAACATATGGGCTGCCGGATCATACCCTGGCACCATCTCTGAAGCTTCACTGATCCAGGGGTCTGACTCTTCCCCTACCCACAATTCAACTCCAATCCTCCATAATTCCTCAGATCGAATTTGCCCCATCAAATTGACAGTTTACAGAAATAATAACCCATTCAAGGAGGGAGGGAGAGAGGTTGAACCAGATGAAAATCAAACAACAAGTTCTATCATTATAGTAAGTACATAACCTTTGGACAGGGTCGTATGTATTTTTGTCCGATTCAACACATGGGATAGATTCTCAAACCATTTATTCCTAGGTGGTATCAAGAAAGGATGTTCCTGAGAATGGTGAAACCAAAGTAGAAATGTTGGGATAGATTCTTAAACCATTTATTCCTGGGTGCTATCAAGGAAGGATGTTCCTGAGAGTGGTGAAACCAAAGTAGAAATGTGAACTAGATTGTGCATACAATTTACAATGAGACAAAGATATGAACTGTTGACCAGGTTCCAGCAGCACAAATATCATTCATAAAGGCTTTTGAAATGACTATTACTCTTACAGAATGAGCTCTGAGCTTCGATTGTAGGGATAAGGCCCTTTTTCATAGGGTCTATGTTATAACAGCAAATGATCAAAAGATCGAACGCTGTTATATTGACCACAAAAGAACAAAAACAAAGTGTGAACAGCCAGAACAGCAAATTTTTTCCCTGGGAAAAAAATTTGCTGTTCCCAAAAAAAAAAAAAAAAAACACACACTAAACACTATTTTAAGTGTGGGGGGGGGGATTTGCCCCCCACACCCCCCCTACTTAAATATACCAATTCCAAGATTGCACTACAGTGCCGAAAACGGCAAAGTAACAGAAGCGGCCAAGTAACTTCTTTCCCAGGGAAAGAATTTGCTTAAAAGCTGCTTCATTTTACGTTTTCGACATTTACAGTTCAACGAAGACGCATTTGACATAATGCGTCTTCGTTCTTCTGACAGGAACTCTTTTCATAAATACAATCTGATTACCATCGTGAAAGAGTAACCTTAGAAACTGCTTTGCCCAGTTTAGATCTAGAAAAAGCAATAAACAACTGATCAGTTTTTCTGAAGTCTTTTGTTCTATGAAGGTACAACCTGAGTTGGTGATGAACGTCCAGCATATGCAGAACATATTCACCTTTGTTTGAGAATCTGGGATGGTAGGTTGTTGGTTTAAACTTGCTTCAGATGTGACATTAGGAAGAAAGGATGCATTAGTCCTTAAGGAAACTCTGTCTTTGGGGAAAATCAGGTAGGAGGGCTGCAAGAAGGGGCCTATATCCCTGAAATTTGCCTGATTGATGTAACAGCCACAATAAAAGTTGTCTTCCAAGAGAGGAACTTCAGATCTGCTAATGGTCAAAGGGAGGTTGAGTTAATGCTTGGAGCAAAATAGTAATATCCTGTGGAGGGACTGGGTCTCTTGATTGGCAGTTACTGGAAGAAAGTTCCCTTCAAAAAAGCTTAAAAAACTTTTAGTGAAGGTATGGAGGTGTCATTCTGACCTATGTGGAAATCTGAAATTGCAGTCATTTGCACTTTGATAGTGGAGAATTTGAAACCACTATGGAAGAGTTCAGACAGAAACTCCAGTATGGAAGGGAATGGGAGCAAAAAATGCATCTATTCCTTTTGACATAGCCCAGATGAAAAATCTAATCTATTTGCTATGGCAAATCTTTTCAATGGATTGTTTTTGGGAGGCTGAAATAATCTGGACAACAGTTGCTGGAAGTCTGGCATCTCTGGCCAAAGTCAGAACTGGGGGAACCAAGCAGTTAGTTTCATGGATATCTGATCCAGGGGCAATGAAATCACTCTGGCCCTGCATACTCTTGCTTTATGGATGAATCTGTTCATATGGGGCAGGGGAAATACATAAAGGAGACCCGTGGCAAATTGTGGTGACTGCCCTTGTGGAGGGATCAGGGCAAGGTAACTGCTGCACATTGTTCTGGTAGGAAGCAAAAAGGTTGCAGCAAGATTGGCCCCAGAGATGGAAAATCAGAGATGCCAGTGTTGAATTGAGGCCCCACTTGTGAGGCATAAAGATAATTCTGCTCAGTTTGTCCACTAACACATTAGATGTCCCTGGGATATGAGCTGCTACCAGAAATCAATGTGAAGACATCATCCATTGCCAAACTCTCATGGTTTCCTGACAATCAGTGTATGAGCAGGTTCCTTCCTGTTTGCTGATGTATCAGACTACTATGATGTTTTCTGTCTGCATGAAAATCACAGCTTTGGGGAGAACATCCTGAAATGACTGCAGTGCTAGGAGGACCACTCTCATCTCCAAGACATTTATGTGATGACTGACCTCTAGATGTGAATAAGAACCTTGGACCCTTCTCCCTTCAAAATTCCCTCACTCTATTATGGAGGCATCTGTGGTTACAGAAGTCAGTGGTGGATCCGTGAGAAAAGCACAACTTTCCCCCTCTGATGGAGATTTTATCCACCAGCAGATATGATCTTTGCATATGTGAATAATGGGAATTTTTGTATGTAATGGGTGAATGTTTTGAGATCACACCACAGAGAGAGACAATTGGAGTACTCCCATCTAAAACCTGGTTATTGGAACCATGACAGTCATGGAGGCCATTACACATAAATGTTATAGAATTAACCTTGCCAAAGTTGAAGGATGTGGAAATACCTGTGCAGATTTTAGATACAGGGAGAGTACTCTGGACTGAGGCAATTTGTAATGCTGAGTCTAGGTGGCTTCTAGTGAACTCTTATTTGTTGTGTCAGTCCAAGAGACTCTTGGTTAAAGTTATCATGTTCCCTAGGTTTTGCAATGGGTGAAGCAGAAAGTCCAGATGATATAACAACAGATGCTTGGAGGTAGCAGTGAGGAGCCAATCATTGAGATATGGGAAAACTTGGATCCTTAGCAGACAGACATGCTGCAATCACTGCCACTGCCTTGATAAACACCCTGGGGGTTGTGGTGAGACCAAAGGACAGAACTCTGAATTGATAATGATTGGCTCCCTGCTGAAAACAGAAAAATCTCCTGAAATGCTTCTCTATCTTTATATGATAGCATGCATCCTTGAGATATTTGGAGCATATCCAATCATCCTTTCTTGAAAGAGGTAATGTGGATTGAATTCATGACCATCCAGAATTTTGACTGGTTTACTAGTTTAATAGACTCCAGACTATAACTGGTAATTGGTGACTAGCTGGGTGTCTGTTTTTCTAGCAGCTTAGAAATTTCTGCTGCAGGTTCCCATTGACTGGTTAGAACATCAGGAACTTTCTTCTTTTTTACTCGTGGAATGAAAAGTGAAAGGAGCAACCTCTGGAAATTATGTTTAGCACCAAGGAATCTTATGTTTTGCCAGGGTTGTGGGTGCATGGATAAACACCTCTCGAATGCTTCCAGAGTGCAGTAGCCAGGTAATCTTTCAAGAACGCTGGTAGGGCTTCTCAATGAAGGGACTGCAAAAGCCTCAAGTTTACGGACCACTTCTGCCTCTTGGGTGACATCTATTATAGTTACTTCCTCCTTTTTCCACAAGAAAGTCTGTCTGCAGGATGATCCTGATAATAACTCTGAGATTTGCAGACCCACATCTTTTCACCCTTCTGATTCCTACAGAAAGTCCTTTGTGGGGTTCAAAAACATATTCCTACTCCCGAGAGAATTTTACCAGCCTGTTAACTCCTGGTTAGCATGTCCTTTATCTTTGGTCTAAAAACTGTGGAACCAAATGGGGCATTAATGTTGCACGTCTTAAAGCCTTTTGTGAAGTCAAAAAAGGTGTATCCAGGCATATCAGAACATAGTAATGCAATTTCCCACTGCCCTAGCTATGCCATCACCTGTGTTAGACAACAGTTGCATGGTAATGTTCAATACAGAATGAAGGGTGGCTAGCTGTGATTCCATAGTGTTCTGAACTTTGGCAAACAGGTCACTGGAGAGAGACTTGGACAGCTCTTTAGTCAAGTCTCTCTGGAATCATGTTACATGAGCCAAATAGTTTAGTGGTCAGAGTGTAAAGGTCCATGAAGTGTATGCATGTTTCCCAAACCTGTCCAATGCCCTAGATACCCTGTTGGGGCAGACACAGGATTCGTTCTGGATAGCCACCATTACCACCATGACATCTACTGGTGGGCTTCTGCTCCAACACTTTCTATCCTTAGATAATGCCAAGATCCTATCTGGTTTCTTTGGTACTGCTTAAAACACATCATGGTCCTTCCATGCCGCTGAGCCCTAAGGTCAATAAATTAATTAATGGTTATTACCCAGGATTAAGTTGAGTCGAAACCAAAGGCCTCCAGGAACATGGTCTCATCTGTTGAAGGGTTATCTGTGGGCCATCCCCCCTCATTGTTTCATCAATTTGAGGATGTCACTAAAGGTGATGTCTTCTGAGAGGGATCTGGGGAGCCTTTACCATCATCCAAATCCATGTCTTCTGTGAAAGACTCTGGGGATGAGTTTATGTGCTTCCATTTGCATGTCTGTTTCCTGTGAACCTGTACTGTGGAGATGATCAGATGGGTTGGAATTAAGACTGGGAACTTGTGTAGTAAGCAGTCTCAGAAGCCTGTGGTACAGACTGTCCCTCTCAGATAGAAGAATGGGAAGAAGCAGCACATTCTTCTTGAGGTTTGGGTGGACCCAAGCTGAGTGAGAATGGCTTTTCTTTTGGCAAAGCAAAAACCCTCTTGAAGGCAGAAACCACAATCATCGCAGAATAAGATCTCTTCCTGTCTGAGACTCTTCAGCACTGATGGGTCTTGGCCCTGAGGCCAATCTCTGATCCGAGCTGTTGAGGGCCGGGGCTCCAAGATGGAGACACATCTCTGATAACTTTGCAAAAACACTCTCAGGTATCCCAGGGTCACAAAATCCACCATAAGCCATACCACAGGTAAAAGATAAAACACTTTATTCCATGAAATAAAAAATGTTAAGCACTTTCATCCATAACATGTATTCAAGGACTATGAAGTCCTTGAATACATGTTATGGATGAAAGCGCTTAACATTTTTTATCTCATGGAATAAAGTGTTTTATCTTTTACCCGTTGTGTGGCTTATGGTGGATTTTGTTACCCTGGGATACCTGAGAGTTTTTTTGGTTTATCTGTTGGTGTTCGTTGCAATGGATCAGCATTTTTGTGGAACTTGGCAAAAACTGCCACCAAGTCATATTTTAATCAAATTTAAGCATTGTTATTCTAAAACATACAGAACTTCTTCAGAAACAGTTGTAAAGCTGGTTTACTCCATTTAAAAGGCCTCAAGGGAGCCAAACTCAGTTCTTAAAGAGAATTCTTAAAGAGACATACCACAAAAAAGGACAAAAAAATGCATAAATACAAATAGCTAAAAATACATTCAAATAGCAGCCTTTCAATATAAAATTGTAAAAACCATACCAGGTTTAATAACAATTATTAAAAAGCTCACGTGTTAAAATTCCAAATAAATTAAACAAGTATGTATACTGCATCTAGAACAGAAAATCAAGTAATAGCACTCTTACCTTTTAGAATGGTTTAATCCTGCAAAAATCATTAATACCTGGAACAACTGTTGCATTAAGTATGAGCTGCCAAAAAAATTCATGTTGTTTGATAAGTTCCCAGTCTCCTCCCCTAATAGGCACTGGGACTTCTTCCAAAACTGTAAAAACAAATTTCCTAAAATCTTTGCATATGTTGACAGATTCTGGTTTTAAGAAGGCCAATAGTTCTGACTACATAAAATGCAGGGCACGATGAGCAGAAGGCAATATAAACAACCCCCTGCATTACACAATTATATTTCTCATTAACCGTAATCAACTTTGGGTATCCTGTGACTGAAAAGTGGGAGCGTTGTAAGATGAATCTGCATTACTTGCAGGCCCCAAAACTTTTCATCCCTGCATTTCTGGTGACTATGTTAAACACTTCTTTGTTATTTTCCAACAAAAGTTTAAAGTTTTTATACACAAACCTTGTTTTTTGCTCCACCTGGTCCAACAACCCAAGGGTGCCAAAAACAGTGTTCAATGGCTGGTTATTGCTTGCTGAAGGGAAAAAAAATCCCTATTATATTTAATCACCATACCTTGTGATAGGTTGTCATATTTTGCTTCCTTGTGTTGTATAGAATGTGGGTTCCATATGAGCGGCCCATAACGGCTCACAGTATACCCAAAGCTGATTAGGGTTAACAGGAACTATAATTGTGAAATGAAGTGAGTTACTTATATTGCCTTCTGCTCATCCTGCCCTGCATTTTATGTAAGCAAAACCACTGGCCCTCTTAAAACCAGAATCTATCAACACTTGTATGCTATGAAAAAACACAAACCACAAATGCTCTTTTTAAGCATTCTAGAGTATGCAATTTTAGGAAATTTGTTTTTACAATTTTGAAAAAAAGTCCCAGTGCCTATTAGGGGTGGACACTAGGAACTCATCAAACAATGTGAGGTTTTTTGGCAGCTCTTACTTAATGCAACAGTTGTTCTGGGTATTAATGATTTTGTTAGCATGAATTCCATTCTAAAATTTAAGGCTGCTATTAATTGATTTTCTATTCTGGATGCAGTATACAATCTTGTTTCATTTATTCGGAATTTTAACTCAAGTTTACTTAACAATTTTTATTAAACCTGATATGGTTTATACAATTTTATTGAAAGGCTGCTATTTAATGTATTTATAGCTATTTGTATTTATGCATGCTTTTTGTTCTTTTTTTTGGTATGTCTCTAAGAATTACCTTTAAGAACTCAGTTTGGCTCCTTTGAGGACTTTTAAATGGAGTAAACCAACTTTACAACTGTTTCAGAAGTTCTGTAGGTTTTAGAACAAAAGCTCTTAAACTTGATTAAAATATAGCTTGGTGGCATTGTACACAGACACGGCAGTTTTTACATAGTTATTTAGTAGGCTGTTTTGTGGAAGTTTTTATCTCTGATAACTTAGGTGACCCATCCCCATGAGTCCAGGCACCGACGCTTCAGTTTAGACACTCTTCCTGTTCTGAACATATTAGAGTCAAAAGATATGGGGATATTGTTGAAGTCAAAGCACCTTGAACTATTGGTTCTGACTAAGGTGCACAAGGGCAGGTTGGGACCAGGATAGTCAGGTCTGGTGAATGGACCGGTACTACAGAAAGAGGAGGGATTGTTGGACCAGTACTTAGCGCATTCACTGTTGATGGTACTGACAGAACCCAAGCTGAATTTGCACTCAAGAACTTCCTCATTACTCTACTGACATCTTGCTCAGCAAGGCTTCTGGATGACAGAACAGAAGCAGCCACGGAGGGTGGTCTCAAATGTTTTGTGTCCTGTAATACTGGAGAGTGTAGTCTTGGACTCACCAGTTCCAGGGAGACCTGGAGCCAAGAAAAGGAAGGTTGGGTGTAAGGAGCTGGCAGATCCAACCTCCTAGGAGATTTGGGATCCAGACCAACTGAACCATTTAGATCTGGACACTGCTTTAAAGACTTTTCTAACTTTTCTTTTCCTCTCTCTCTCCTCCTCCTATTTTAGTCTTTCCTTCTTGCTTCTCTCTTTGTCCTTGGTTTTGTCTTTGTCTTGAATATTGGCTTGGGAGGCAACAGCAGTGAATGAAGGTGGTAACTGAAACAGCAAATCCTGTCTGTGAAGGAAGAAGGCCTTTGACAATAAGCTTTTCCCTGCAGGTTTGTAGAGCCCCAGTGCCAAAAGAGGCATATATTTCACAGACTGTCTCTAGATGGGCAGCATCCAAGTAAAAGACACACAAAAATGCAGATCACAGGGATAGATTTTATGCCCACATTCAGCACACTTTTTAAATCCCTGTCAGACATTTAAGAAACACACAGGTACAGCCAGTATTACAGAAACACAGAAAAAATACTAAGTATGTAAAGATAAAGCACACCAACACCTTTTTATACAATCTAAAACTATGTAACACTCTATCAAAACTAATAACTATTGCTAAGGAAAAAAGCTATACAAGTATATAAAGTTTCTTTCTTAAACTACAGTCAAAAAATAAAGTGGGGAGATAAGTATCTCAGTAGGAGAGAAGACCGTAGAAAAATTATAGCTAGAAGCCACAAAGGATGCACTTTTTGATGAAGAGCCCTCATAGAATTCATTTGATGCTTTAGGTGGCAAATGAGATCTGAGGTATTAAGGTGGAGTGGAGGGAATTATGGTTGAGGAGGAGTCAGAGCCTTGGATCCATGAAGTTTCAGAGATGGTGCCGAGGTCAGATCCAATTGGATCTGACAATCCATGTGCTGAAACAGACAGAAATAGACAACATCAGATTTATATATTACCCCAGATGAGAATAACTGGGATCATACCACAGGTAATTTGAAGGGACCAATGTATGGATTAAAGCATTTGGGGGCTGCGTATATCCATTAGTTGTACAGGAGACAATTCCTGGGGTAAACTTTCCCATCCACAGATACAAGTTTCAGTTGAATATGAACAGGGATTAACTGTTTTGTGTGGATGGGGAGTCTGTTCCACAGTAATGGTACCCTCTGCAAGATATACCTGTCCCACCAAACCATTCTGTTGATGTTGCATAACAGATTTGGATCCCTAAAGAGTATTTCTGATACCATTTGACTTAATGATGTGCAGTAAATCCATCTGTACTGGGTGTAAGGATGCCTTGTATGCCAGACAAAGGTCACCACTTAGCAGTCTGCAGGATACGGAGTACAGTAGCAGGGCTTTGAGATGGTCCATGTAGGACATGTTGCTTAGGCCTTGTACCCTTTTAGTAAGGTATTTCTAGCAGGGCTTTGAGATGGTCCATGTAGGACATGTTGCTTAGGCCTTGTACCCTTTTAGTAAGGTATCTCTGTTGGCATTCCAGATGTTGCATGTATCTGGATAGATACTTGCCAAAGGGGCATTATATTCAATGACTGGCCTAATGAGGGCTGAGTAAAAGGGGCAGTGATATCCCTAGATTAAGACACAATCCCTGTGTTTGCAAGCTATGCAGTATAGACGGACTTTCTTCCAATAATGGACTCGGTCAAATATAAGGTAACTGTCCACATAACTTCCCAAATCCCAAACAACCGGGATGACTCTTTGGGGCATACTGTAAACTTCTTATGGAAATACTGAAAGCTTCCTCAGAATCAGTAAAAACAAGCATTTGATAAAGACAGAAACCAAATAAGCACTGCTACAAGCAGAAATTCCCACAGGAATTACTGTAAACACTGAAAATATAATATTAAAATAAATATATCTACATATTTTTAAAAATAAACATAAAAATAAGGAGAGAATAATACATGTACAAATAAAATGGGAGGAAGGGTGCCCTCAAATGGAGTTTCTGTGCAGTAAGCTGGAAGAATCAGCATTGGATTCTATGAAGATTAAGAGAACTTTATTCTTTGGATGGCAGAAAAAGACTTCCTGTCACAGATGAAGGCTTATCTCTCAGGATATGTTCAGCCAATCAGCTGTCACAGGAAGAGAGAGGGAGTGGAGTCTGATCATTTGAACTCTGGCCAGTACTGGGTTATCTTGGTAGATAACCCAAAATGTCACTGAGGCAGTGGAAATGAACATCACCATTTAATCCAGTGTGGGTCTGATGAGGGATAAGTAAAGTCGAATAATGTCCTTTTTTAACCATGAGAAGACCTTAGTAACCAGTTGGATGAGCCATAAGGTTTCTCTAATTACAGTGTGTTCATGGCAGCCAATGAGAGTTCATCATCCATAAAGGTGCCTAGGTCTCTAATGAGAGTACATTTTAAAGGGAGGTGTCATTTATGTGCCAGGTGTAGGAGAGTTCCTGTTTTCTAAACTGTACAATACTGCATTTTTTTGGGCATTTAGTTTAAGACAATGATCCTGACACCATGGGTGTTATCCAAGTTTAGCCTTCATGGAGGATCCCAGTGTCTTCTGGGGAGATGAAGATGACTCCATGCTTGCAATCATCCATGAACTTGCTCAGCCATTTTCCTTAAATGTCAGATTTGACATGCGAAGTAGATGCTAAATAAAGTGGTTCCAAATGAGAGCCCCTGTGGGGTATATCACTGGTAACAACTCCTTGGAGGGATGCCAATGACACTAATAAAATGGCATTTGTCAGTAAACCAGTTTGCAATCCAGCCAGTTACATAGGGATTTATACAGTTTGACCAGTTTATCAATGATGCCATGGTGGGGTATACTGTCAAGTCCTACCTAAATCAAGCCTAGCTGCATGAATGGAGATCCCCTCATCAAGTACGGCTGTCACTCCTTCAAAGAAAACTAGATTTAATAGGCATGATATACCTTAATATTATAACTGGTCAATTTTGATCATGTGAAAGCATCAAGTTGTGTAGTTTTAGATGTTACACCAGTCTGAGAAAGTTTGAGATAATTGAGGAATGAAAGCATTTACTGGTTGCCATCTTAACATATTTTCTCATAGGTGATGTACCATGTAACAAAGGGAAATACTTCCAGCCCTATATCTGGAATTTTGTAAATAATTCTATATCACTTGCTAATATTGATAATAATTTATACAGAAGTGTGTGTAAAGTACTGAGCTAAAATGTAACCACAGCATGCCCTATTGGAATAGAGCAGGAATGTACTTGCACTATTGTGACTGTTTAGATGTATATGTTTAATGGAACTGGAACACAGGAGGTTAACTTGAAAAAAATGTAAAGAAAGTAGTTGAAATAAAATTTTTATATAACCACGTAATAAGAGATATTATCTCACAGTTTCAGTGCAGTAGCAGACACAATGTCTAGAGCTAGAAAATTTGTTTGTATCGTCTAGAAAGAAAAGTAATTCCTAGGTTTAAGATGTATAACTGTTTTGTTTCATGCCTTCCAGGACCTGCAAACATCTGAGAGAGGTGTATTTTTCACAGGGAGATGCTAAAAGTCTGTTAGTTTCTGACAAAGGGGTTTAGCTTGGGAACTGAAGTCAGGTGATGAAAAGTGATGACATACAAGCTAACCCAGCAGTAATATTTGATATTAATTGAAGAACTTTCAGAGAGAGAGACTGTGCATTTTGTATTTTGTGTTTGACCTAACAACATCAGCTGGAAACATCCACTCACCTCTGCATTTGCCTTGCTGTAAGTTTTTAGGGCATAGTAACTCTTTTAGATTCAGATAGGAATACAGTAAAGTATAGCTTAGATGTTTTCTTTCTTTATTTGAGACGGTCCTGCAATGTTGTTTTAAATATTTCCTGTGATTTTGAACTGTGATGTAACTGATTACTTACTGAGTATTGTCCTATTCTTTTATTTATAATTAAATATATTTAAACCTTTTAATTGTGACTGGTCTGTTTAGCGATATTTAAGCTCTTAGAGTACTTGCATATCTATTTGGTGACACTGTACACACCACTCCTAAATAACCATGCTCTTGGTCAGACTACCATTTGTATTAATAGTAACATTACACAGTAAGATTGGACACCCTTTGCTAAGGGCCTTAAAGTATGATAAGAGTTGGCTAGTGGCAGTGAAAACTACCTTATAATCTGGGCAGAAGGGGGTATTACCTAGTAAACATGCCATCTTTTCCCAGGTATGTGTGTTTGTATATAAATCAAATCTCATGGAGTGCTTCAGCTACTTGGGCAGGGACATAAAGCACTGATTGGATACAGAGGGTACTAGAGATCTTGGTTTTACCACTCAGCTCAGATCTCAACCCTATAGCTGTGCCAGTGGGGAGTCATATTGAGGATCTGGAGAAAGAGGGGAAACCAGCCCCAGACTGACTGTGATCTCTGTATGCTCTTAAGGGAGATTGCACTTTACTGTGTGTGTACTTGTCATCCACCCTGTGTGTACGATCCACACTGTTGCCAGTAGTGAGGATTGAGACTCCTTGATTACTGGGCCAGTGCAGGGGCATCACATATTAATTGGTTGGGAGTGCTGGGATATCCACATCACTTAACTGGCTTGTAGTGGTGATCTACATATTAGGATTCAGTGGTGTGGATATTGAATTCCTGTAGCCTGTAAACAGTGGTCACTAAGGAAGCTGTTTGTACTCTCAATCAGCCACACAGTGAACATTCAGAGTTTCATATCACAATTGTTTTATATTTTTTCTTAGCTCAGTCAGTCAGGGAGAGCAGACAAGCATGTCAACAGAGTATGACAAGCTGACAAGGAGACAGCTGGCTGAGATGTGACAGGCTAAATGACTGGTGCATGCCAACCTAAGGCAGAAATTATTGTAGCTTTGAGCACAGCTGCATCACAGACCAGCAATCAGGAGGACAACCAGGCTGGCCTTGGAGATGTACTACTCTCAGAAAATGGAAAGTTCAACCTTTCCACAGAGGACTTAAAAATCCATCTGCAGTTAAAGAGACTTGAACTGGAGACCAAGCATTTGGAAACTGAAGAAGCAGAGAAACTATGATGTCTGGAAGCTGAGGAAAATGAGAGGCAGAGGCAACATGAAAAGAAGATGCTGACTCTTCGCCAGGGTTATGGAGAAGGGAGTAACCGAACCCCAGAAGCAACAAAGGTCAGTAAATTTCTTCCACAATTTACAAGATGGGGAGAATTTTGATAGTTTCATTCATATGTTTGAAAGTATATGTAAACAGTATAATGTTGATCGAGGGCTCTGGGTACGGTTCCTGACCCCCTTTACTCCATTGTAAAGCTGTAACTGCTATTTCTAAATTGTCTGATACTGATTGCTTAAATTATAATACTGTAAAAAAAACCCTGTCTTTTAGAAAGTTTTAAGTTAACACCTGAAGTTTATAAGAAAAAAGTTTTGTGAGCATAGATGCAAGGCAGATGAAAGTGTGTGTGAATACATTGCTGAACTAAGCACTTATTTTCCTAGGTGGGTGAGTGGATGTCAGATCACCACTTTTGAAGGGCTGCAGACCTTTTGGTGAGGGGAACAAGCCCTTAGCATTTTGCCTGAGGACATGAGAATTTGGTTAGCTGATAGATGATGCAATACTGCAGATGAGTTGGGGTTGGGGAAGAAGGGAGATCTATACCTAGCAAGCAGGGCATCACTGCAACGGAAAGGGACACCCAGCGCTGCTGATGGGTCTAAGGGAACCCATGGTGGGCAGCACAGACTCCCCCAACAGAGATCGCCAGTAGCAGGGGAAGCCACTAGTCCAGGTACATGTCCATGACCAAGGGTTAAACATTTTAAATGCAACCAGTGGGGCTATGTACCGTATAGATGTACATGGAGGCAGGGTGGGGAACAAATGGTGGGAGAGCCATCAGTAGGTTTCTTGAGATAACAAGGGTACCAAACTACCACAAGAGGTTATATCCTATCTTAGTAAATGGGCAACAGACCACTGCTAAGACAGAGACAACCTCTGACCTAACCACTGTGAAGCCTGCAATGGTTAAAGAGGAGCACTACTTGCTCGGGCAAGTCTACTCCAGTCAGAGCTTTAGGAAGGACCCCATTCCAAATACCTTTGACTAGGGTTCACCTTGACAGGGGAGGGTAGAAAAGGAAGCAAGCAAGTAGGTGTGTTTGAGGATATCCCTGCAGATGGCCTGATAGGGAACGATTCTGATAATGCAGTACGCTGTGTGCATGCAGTTACAAGCAGTCAGGCTTGGAGACAAGCATGTGTATCTGGTACGCTGGGGAGACCCAGACAGACCGCACACTTGCAGCCAGGATAGCTGAGGTGGTTACTTCAGGGAGGGAGCTAACTTGTAGAAGTGAGACTGAAGGTGAGCCAGAGCTGCTTGTGGGTACTGATGTTCCCTTGGACAGAGTGACTGCAAGGACAGTGGTGAGTAGTGGTACCCAGGCTGACAGTGAGGCACCTCTGTCAGAGGATACCAGACTTCCTGTGGAAGGGGAGCTGGGAAGAGTTACAAAGAGAGAGTTGAGACAGACTCAGCTCTCAGACCCTACATTACAAGGCCTGAGGGAGTTAGCCAGTGAGGCACCTGATTTTCAAGGGAAAGGGGAATCTGTATACTGGGACAAAGGGTACTGTACAGAGAGTGGACCCTGAGGGAGGGCTAGAGGGTGAGAGAATACAGCAGTTGGTAGTGCCCAGAGCCTGCCACTGATATTCCATTTGCAGGCCATATGGGCATTAAGTGCACCAAGAGATGTATTATGCAGAACTTTTATTGGCCTGGGATTTCTAGTGATGTAACAGGGTACTGCAGGATCTGTGAGCAATGCCAAAAGGTAGGCAAGGCAGGAGACAAGGTGAGAGCTCCTTTGGTGCTTTTGCCTGTGATTGAGGAGCCATTTCAGAGGATAGCTATGGATATTGTGGGGCCTCTGAGTACCCCAAGCTCCACAGGGAAGAAGTATATCCTAGTAGTAGTTGATTATGCTACCAGATACCCTGAGGCAGTGGCACTGTCCTCCACGGAGGCAGAAAAGATGGCAAATGCTTTGTTGGAGATTTTCAGCAGGGCAGGTTTTCCAAATAAATACCGACTGACAGAGGTTCCAATTTTAAGTCAGACCTGCCGGCTTGTCTGCGGAAGCAGTGTTGGGTGAACCCTACCATCTCCAGACTAATGGTCTTCTTGACAGGTTAAACTCTACACTCAAGATGATGCTACGGGTATTTGTAGACCAGTTCAAGAGGGAGTGGGACAAATATTAGCCTCATCTGTTGTTCCCTTGCAGAGAGGTTGTCCAGAAATCTACAGATTTTTCACCCTTTGAGTTGCTATATGGGCATAGGGTGAGGGGACCTCTAGATTTGATTGGAGATGAGTGGGAGGGTGAGTGTGAATCCCACAATGTCTGTTGTGGCATATGCCCTAAACCTCAAGCCAAGGTTTAGGGAACTCATGGGCTTGGCCCAGGAGAACCTGGCAGAAGCTCAACAGCAGAAAAAGGTTTGGTATGACAGGAATTCTCGAGCTAGAGGGTATGCTGTAGGGCAGCAGGTAATGCTTCTCATTCCTGTCAGACACAACAAGCTGCAGGCAGCTTGGGAGGGACCCAAGGTGGGAAGGAAGGTCAGTCATGTTAACTACATGGTAGAACTATAAACTGTACCATGGTAACATGTTGAAACCTTACCATGATAGGGAGGTCCTTGTGCAGAGTATTTGCAGTGGATGGCAGGAGGAGGCTGAGGGGATCTGATGACTGATCTCCTCAGTAAGGCTTGGACTGACACCTCAGTGGAAGGGGTAGGAATGTCCCAGGAGCTATCCCCTACCCAGGTTTGAGAAATTCAAGCAGTGTTACAGGAGTTTTGGGACATGTTCACTGGGAAACCAGGGTGTACCCACCTGGTGTAGCACCATGTGGCTACAGGATCCCAAAGGCCTATGAAGCAGGCCCCTTATAGGGTGCCTGAGAGAGTCAAACAGACTCTGAGGGAGGAGATACAGGAAATGTTGGCACTAGGGGTAATCCAGGAGTCCAGCAGTCCCTGGGCCTCCCCAGTGGTGCTGATACCAAAGAAGGATGGTAGCACCAGGTTCTGCGTGGACTACAGGAAATTGAATAGTCACACAGAGTCAGATGCTTACCCCATGTCTAGGACAGATGAAGCCCTAGAGCAGCTGGGTGGGGCTAAGTATCTTACCACTATTGATCTTACCAAGGGTTATCGGCAGGTGCTCTCGACTCCCAGCACTAGAGAGAGGGCAGCCTTTGTGACTCCTTTTGGTTGTATGATTTCACGAAGATGTCCCTTAGGATAAAAAACTCACGTGTCACTTTCAATAGGCTGGTAGATCATATCCTTTGCAGGCGCAGGAGATTTTACTCTTGCTTTCCTAGATGATATTGCCACCTACAGCTGTTTCTGGCAAGAGCACCTTCAGCATGTCAGGGAGGTGCTGGGCAGACTACAAAGGGCAGGGTTGACCATTAAGCCCAGTAAGTGTTAGGTGGGTATGGCAGAGGTCTCCTACCTGGGACATAGAGTGGGGAGTGGTAAGATCAGGCCAGAACCTGCCAATGTGGAAGCCATTCAGGCATGGCTTGTCCCTGGTACCAAAAACAGGTAAGGGCATTCTTAGGGACATCAGGGTACTACAGAAAGTTTGCCCCCAATTACAGTACCATAGCTGCTCCTCTCACAGACCTGAAAAGGAAAAATAAGCCAGATAATGTAGTGTGGACCCCAGCATGTGACCAGGCATTCCAGAAGCTTAAAGGAGCTTTGGGAGGACCCCTTGTGTTAGCCAGTCCAGATTACAGCGAATCATTTGTTTTGCAGGTGGATACATCAAAACCATGGGGTGGGGGCTGTACTCAGTCAGATCTCCTCAGAGAGAAGAGAGTACCCAGAGGTATATCTGAGTCATAGGCTCCAACCCAGGGAGCAATGTTATGCAGCTGTAGAAAAGGAATGTCTAGCCACAGTGTGGGCACTGCAAAAACCTCAGCCTTATCTGTATGGAAGGAAACTCCCTGTAGTTACAGACCACAAGTCCTTAACATGGCTATATCAAGACAGCCAGCAAAATGCCAAGTTACTAAGGTGGAGCCTAGGGTTGCAAGCATATATGACAGTGAAGTACCGCAGTGGGGTTAGGCAATGCCAAAGCAGATGGACTCTCAAGACAGGGAATCGGGAAAGGTATTCCCAGATAGGACCAACCCTCTCAAGCAACATTTCTCAAGGGTCACTTGAAAAACTAGCTCAAGTTTTCAGGGGGAAGAAGTGTGACAAAGGGAAATACTGCCAGCCCATATAGCTAGAATTTTGTAAATAATTCTATTACATTTGTGAATATTGATATTATTTATACAGAAGTATATGTAAAGTACTGAGCAAAAATGTCACCACAGAATGTCCTACTGGAATAGAACAGAAATGTACCTGCACTATTGTGACTGTTTAGATGTATATGTTTAATGGAAACAGGTTATCTTGAAAAAGAATCAGAGAAAATAGTTGAAATTAAATTGTTTCATAACCACGTAATAAAAAAGATCTCAGTTTCAGTGCAGTAGCAGACATGATGTCTAGAGCTACAGGTTTTTTGTATTGTCTTGAAAGAGAAGTAATTACTAGGTTTAAGATGTAGAAGTGCTTTATTATTTTATGACTTCCAGGATCTGCAAACATCTGAGAGATAAGAACTTTTCACAGGGAGATGCTAAACATCTGTTAGTTTCTGACAAAGAGGACTTAGCTTGGGAACTGAAGTCAGGTGACAAAAAGTGATGTCATCCAAGTTAACCCAGCAGTAATATTTGATATTAATTTACAAAGTCTCTCAGAGAGACTGTGCATTTTCTATTTTGTCTTTGACCTAACATCAGCTGGAAACATCCACTCACCTCCGCACTTGCCTTGCTGTAAGTTTTTATGGCATAGTAACTCTCTTAGATTCAGACAGAAATATAGTAAAGTGTAGCTTAGATGTTTTCTTTATTTGAGACTATCCTGCATTGTTTTAAATATTACCTGTTATTTTGAACTCTGAAATAACTGATTTACTGAGTATTGCCTCATTCTTTTATTAATTATTAAATATATTTAAACCTTTTAATTGTGGCTAGTCTATTTAGAGATATTTAAGCTCTTAGAGTACTTGCATATCTATTTGGTGACACTGTACAGGTCACTCCTAAATAGCCTTGCTCTTGGTCAGACTACCATTTGGATGAATAGCAACATTACACAGTAGGATTGGACACCCTTTGCTAAGGACCTTAAAGTAGCTAAGAGTTGGCTGGTGGTAGTGAAAATTACCTTATAGTCTGGGCAGAAGGGGGCATAGCTAGTAAACCTGTGCCAGCCTTTCGCAGGTGTGTTTGTATATAAATCAAAATCTCAAGGAGTGCGTGTGTCAGCTACTTGGCCAGGGACACTAAACACTGGTTGGACAGAGTGCTGTTGATCTTGGTTTGGCCACTCAGCTGAGATCTCAACCCCAGAGCTGTACCAATGGGGAGTCTTACTGGGGATCTGGAGAAAGAGGGAGAAACCAGCCCCAGACCGAATGTGAATTCTGTGTGCTCTTAAGGGAGATTGCACTTCACTGTGTATGTACTTGTCATTCTCCCAGTGTGTGTACGTTCCCTACTGTTGCCAGTGGTGTGGATTGAAGCTCCTTGATTACTGGGCTAGTGTAGGGGAATCACATACAAGTACTGTACTTTTTAAGTTTTTGAATTTCATGCTGCATACGGTATTTGTGTGGGTTATTGTGTGGATATTTTCACTTTGCTACTTCCATTCACATAGGATAAAACGGCATTTTGCAAGCAAGTTAAACATATTATTTTATCCACAGAATGGTATGATCATAAAAATAACCAAGACTGTTCATGAGAAGATTATCAAAAAGATTGTCATATCAAAAACGCAAGGGGAGAGTTTGATGGACCAACATGGATGGTCTATCTTCTTGTCTTAACTATTACATGGTGTGGAACCTGGAAGGCTAATAGACTTCTGGAATGGTGTCAAATACCTGCCTAAGCAAGTAGCAAGTCTGAGAAAGGAAAGAAAAGCCAAGAAGAAATGGAATCATTCATTAACTGGTGAAGAGATCCAGTAGTATATTCAACCACTCAAGAGTCAATCAATTTAGTAAGACTGCCACAGCCGGTAGTAACCTAGGACTATATGATAGAAGTGGTGCTCCAAAGTATCAAGATGAAGAGAAGCATCATTCTGTTAGCACAGGTGCTGAGGTGACACTTGAAAAAGAGTGCAAATTAGCAAACACACAGATCATCCACAAGTTTGGAAAGAGGTCAGGGGTGAATATTTGAACAGGATTACATCAAACAGCTACAACAGGTAAAACATTTAGTCCTGGAGTACTTTTTAAAGGGAATCACACCATTTTGATGAGAACTGCTGGCCACAAAAAGGCATGCATAAATTACATTCTTAGAAGAAACATGGTGAAAAAGAAAAATGTTTAAGGGCTGTTAGGCAATGGCAAGGATGGATACCAAAAGACTGGTGAGTGGTCTATTAGCTTTTTGTGCTGTTATGCTTTCTCACTGTACTGCTGTTGTACATCTGGAGAGTTCTAGCTAAAGTAAGTAGGTACTACGCATGAAAAGGGACACATGTCAATCAGATTTTTTGAGCAAGCCTAGAGAGTTCTTCCAGTATGGGGGTGCGGGGCAGTAAGCCTTCATAACAATGTTTTCACTTGCATAAAATATATTCCCTAGCTTGATTTTATGACTCAGGGATGAAACATCAAATTGCAACCCATGTGGTCAGAGCTCAATTACTGGCCACAGCACTGAAGGTGTCAGGCTGGATAGAGGTGAAGTGAATAACTGCAGCCTGGTCACCTCTGCTGGGGTGGGGATGGGTGTAAGGCTGCATGAAGGGTAATGCCCTTTCTAGAAGTGAGGTCATATCCTTCACAAATAACCCATTTCAGGTCTCCTCCACCATACTTAAGTGGAGTGTGCACATGGAGGTATGATAACCCTCCCAGTTGGCCCTCAACAGGGTGGTGGGAGAATGACTGGGAAGTGTGAGCTGATAATTGACAAAGCCACAGAGGCAAAATGAACAAGGATACTAAGTACCCTTGTGAAGGGATCACATATTGAACTACAGAGTGAAAAACTCTCCACGTGGTTTAACCTAATATCTGGACATTCCGTAACAACCCAGTTGTTTACAGACAGTTAAGAGGCACTTTAAAGTCTTGCTAACTGCACAAACAAAAGGGAAAATGTCTGCTAAGGCCTTCTGTCCTACACAATCCTGAGAAGTCTTAATGTCTTAATGGGGTCTGGCAATCATTTTACTGGTTCACCAAGTTTAGCCAAGTGTAAGGCCAAAAACATTTCTGACTTGTATTAATATAATGCATTCATGGCAAGGGGAAAAGAGAAGAGGGGGTGATGAGAGGTCAAATATTAGACAAGTAATTAAGAGATCAGAGAAGGATGACAGAGACTCTAAAGTTCATGACATTCACCCTTAAATCGTGAAGGCTACTTTTGATTTACTAAATCTAACAAAAGCTGTCTTTATATGCCCAGGGTGGGCACAACTTAATATATGATCAATTCATATATAAAGTACAAGATGATTGGTATGGATGAGCTCAAATTATGCTGCTATTTTATCATTATATGGTAGTCCCATGGAGTCAGGAAAGACTATTTGTTATTCATGGCTATTGCCCAACATCTTGATCCTCCATTCCATTTGCTGCATCTTTTCCTGCCTCTTTCTCCTTCTGGTTACCCGGCTGAGCATGATGCAAGTCACCTGAGACAGCTTAGCAGACCTCTAACAGTATAAGAATGCACTTCTCTGACTAATGCTCAGTGAGCTCACTGGGAGGCATTGCTGGGGCTTGGCACACAAGACGACGTGCCATAACTTCCAAAACAGTTTCACAGGAGCAAGAAGCCAAACATATCCAAGGGAGGGTCAATTTCTGTTCTGATCTATGATAGAGAATGGATGCTTTAAGCTAGACTGTGCTACTTTAATTTTATAGGGTACTGGCACAAATTACTATTTTTTTTTCTATTACACTTTACACATCTTACTTGAACTAAGGTTATATACATAGGCGCAGAAGTGAATAAGATACCAATTTTCCAATGGCTACTATATCACTGTGTACATGTGAATTTTGTATGTATCTGCAACCAGTACCTTAGATGGAGCTCTGTGAAAGTCCAAATCTGGTAAGGTTTAAGCTGATTTGCTGGTGAGATATGCATCTTGCTTTACTAACTAGAGAGTTCAAATGCAACACAGGGTATGAGTCTATATGTAGGGTGACAGTGCCCAAGAAATTCATCTTCCTTCAAAGAAATTATGAGGTGACAGTATGAAAGCTGACTGAGCTTCCCAGATAAATAAAAAAGCCCTCACAGTAATTATGTTGAAAGGATTGAGAGCTGTACGCAGACCTTATGAACGGCCTGAAATAGAGATAGGAGAGAGCTAACACTAGCTTCATGGTAATTAGTTTTCTTTCGCAGTATTATAATATTTTCACTGGATATTCTTGTAGGCAAGATGGAGTTGTGAACAGCCAGACTCTGTAGAGTTAAAATGCTAACATATGAAGTATGGCAGAATGCGCTGGCCACTCAGGATAACTTATGAGTTAATTAGGCTCGGGAGCAGATTAAGAGAGGATAAGGAAGGATTTTTATGAATGAACAGCTGAAATAAGGAGGAGTTATAAAGCTAAAGCTGATTATGAGGAATTTGTTAAATTAACAACTAAGGGTTAAGACAACCTAGAGTTGTGCATAACACCTACAATGTGCTTTCAAGGAGGAACTTCCAGAAAAGAAGGTGTACTGAGAAGATGTGGAACAGAAAGAAGGGCTCCAGGGAAGAGTCCAAAAGTTGTTCGATATGCATACAATTTTTCAGTCAGTGGAATTTTATTTACTGAGATAGGTTACTTAAAGATATAAGAAAGGCTGATTTTGGAGCATGTCCTACTGCTAAGTGTGTAACTATCACTACTGTTAGACTAAACATTCTATGGTTCCCCAGAACTTTCCTTCTCTTCTACTGTACATATATCATCTTTGCTATTACTATGACAGGTCAATAGATGTGCTGTTACAGGGTAAATGTTCAATTGTGATGAAACAAAATGTAGCCTGCCAGTTTACGCATGCTTTTATGTGAAAATGATCTGTGCATTGCGCCATTCTTAGTATCTTTTTACCCATAATCCATTTGCTGGATATTCCAACCTAGTAAATTCTATTTTGGAACACAATAAAGTGTCTCTATTCAATGCCAGGAGTCTTAACAAAAAGTAAAATTTGCCTGAACTTGAGGTTCTCCTGTAACTTAAAACATGTTCATATATGCATAGTTACAGATAAACATAGTTTCAAAGCAATGACAGGATTTCCTCAGTTCCAGAGTAGAGTGCTCATCATATCTTCAGACCTACTGGCAACTGTGGGACAGTATCGGTATTTGTCAAGGATATCATCCCACAACAGATTCCTCGGGGACAGTATATTTGAAATGCCAGATGTCCAAATCAACACAAAACAAGACTAATCACCACTTCATAATTAGCAAAGCACACTCTAAGTCCCCTCCTGAGCAAGACATCTACTTAACACCTTAGCTGAAATCCCCATTAAACCCATTATCTTTCTGCTGGGGGAAATCAGCTATCCATCAATAAACTGGCTAAAAAACACTGCCAGTGGTTGGGCATGTCCAATGCTTCACCGACATTATAAATGCTCTTTTACAAATAGCTAACCATGTAGGGACCCCAATATCTTTGACTTAGCCCTTATAAATATGCCCACTTCTTGCACATCTTCAAATGCATCACCCTGCCTTGTTAAATCAGATCATGAATTACTGACCTTTTTCCTTTAAAACTGGTGGTACTTCCCACATAAATAACTCCATGCTCAAGGACTTCTCCAAAACAAACCTTTTTCTAAAATTCCACTGTAATCCTTTTCTAGTGGATCCCATTGCTAAAGCTGTAGCTTATGCCCTACACTTCTGCTCCCACAAACTGTATTGATAAAGCAAGTCCCTTCCACATCAAATATAATGAGAAAATTAAAAAGCAACTCCTGTGGTAGAATACCTGCATAAATAAATGATAGAAGTAAAATATGCTTATAAGTCTCATTCTACCTACCTTAAGAGCAGACTTGGGCAAACTAGCTGAGAGCTCAAGAACCATTACGAAGCTCAAAGCTAAGTATGAATTTAAAATAGGCACTAAACCAAAAATAGCTACAAATCATTTTATCTATTTGAGAGAGTTATGAACTAACACCCTTACAATGTTCAGAGCTAGCCAACAATACTACTACTATCCACTATAATCCAAGGGGAAATAGTTAATACCCTAGCTGACAAAGTTAGTTCTAAGTTTACCCCCCCCCCAGTTATCACTATTCCATAGTCCTAGCCACCCCTTTAATTAGTACAGCAAAACATCAACCAGCCCTCTCAAATGCTACCAACACCTCATCCATGGGCCCTGATGATATAACAGGTTGCCAAATTATCAGTGCCAAACATGCCCTATCTGAACTGTTATTTAATCTCTTTAATTTGAGCCTCTCCACTGGTTACATTCCTGAATCTTGGAAAACAGCCATTCTAATGCTGTTATACATAGGTGTCCCAGTCACTGACCCTCGTAACTATATCTCCATTAGTCTCATTAGCCTTTTATGTAAAGCTATGGAAAGCATTTTCTCAGACCTTATTAACATAGGCATTGAAATATCTTACCCCTGGAAACTCATCAATTTGGTTTTATCGAAGGAAATTCCTGCTTCTTAAACAATATATTTTTTTTAAAAGTACCTGAAGTCGTGGTTAGCAATTATGCAGCACATACAGCGTACATGGACCTTGCCAAGGACTTTGTCACTATTCCTCATTCAGTCATTACTGAAAGACTTGTAAATCTGAATGCATATCCTTGCACTATGTGGTGGATAGTTAACTGGTTACCTGATAGAATCCATGTGGTTAGAGTCACAAGTGCCACTTCTGAAAGCAAATAAATAAATAAAATAAAAACACCAGTGATGCACCTATTCTGCATCGATTTCTCAGACCTTTACAGTCAATACTCCTGGCCTAGAGTTTAGCAAAATTTGCAGATAACTGAAAACTGGTTGATTTTATTCCATCTTTCACTGACTCACAATTGTTCCAACATGGATTAGATCATGTTAACAATAACTGCAAAGGCAATGGTCTCAAATTAAATGTGAAAAAATGTAGCATAGCTCATTCTGGTAAACAAAAATTTTCTCTTATACAGAGGTTACATACCCCTCCAATCACACACTATTGTAAAGAAACTAGGCACTCCTATTGATAATGCCTTATCATTACACCATCATGGCTCTGCAGTAGTTCAGAAAGCTTTCTGTCTGGCTCATCTAATTTCCAAAGGCATCTCATCTAGCTCTAAAGTCATCTTAATTCCCCATTCACTCATATCTCCATTCCTACTACTGAATATAATTACCATTTGGCATGTAATTGTCTAAACAATCAATGTGAGAGATCTCAGGGATTCATATCTAAAAGGATCAATAGCCTCCAAATCTTAATTGTCAGACCTTCTATCTGTAGCCAGTCTCTTAGAAACTTCTCCACTCTTTTAAGCCATGAAAGATCCTCTTACTTTCTATTTCTCTGCAGAACAAAGAAACTAAACCAAAAACAACTGATATCTATGACATACTGGAGTGACAGTCATATCCCTCATCTCTGGAACAAACTTCCACAACATGTCAAGAGTAGAAGCACCCTTGCCACCTTCAAGGTAAAGTTAGACAACTGGATAGGCAGTCTCAAATTCTCCTGTTGTCTATTTGTCTTACCCTCCTCCAGGATGGCAGGATCTTTTCAATATGAATTCTTAGCTAGGTTTGCAATGATCTGCAAAATGACTGCCTAGTACTTACTTATGAAACTATTTACTTTGATTATTTTAATAACATGCAGGACAGCTGAATACAGCTTATAAACCACTAAATGTGTTTGACTTTCTGTCAAAGTACCTGTTATTGGCAATTAAGTCTACAAATGTAAAGGCCTCTGAGCTTTGTAAGAATGATGATAATGCTGTAGTAGTAGTAGTATGAAATAAAAATGAAAATGGGAACTGCAGGTACTCTCAGTTCATTTGATTTAAAAGTCCAGACATGAAAGAAATAGTTCAAAGAAATGGAGAATGAATACAGTTGACAGCCAACACTACATCTGTTTCTGGAGCTGGCATATACATTGTAATAAGAAATCTAAGTCACGAGAGATCCAGGAAACATGGCAAGCTTGGCCTCCAAATACATCTTACCACTTGAAATTAGAACTATAACTAGCTTAAAAAACTTTAAGCATCACATTAAAAGCCCACCTCACCAATTAGAGGACTTGAACATGTACTGGGCACGGGTAGCCCAAACCATGGAACTAGCTGATTTTAAAATTTTAATTGCGTATGTAATGAGCATTGAATTTATGTCATATGACTGCCTTATGTTTTTTTTTTCTCTCTCACTGTTAATATCCATCAGATTTTAAGTCTTCAGTTTGCTTTGCTACCTGTATATAAGGCTAAGTATCATAATTGCAGTCTTATTGTATACAATGTCACTACCTGCTACTACTGTAAGAACTGTCTTCTAGAAGCACTGCTATACAAGATTATTGGCTTTGTCTCCCACTTGACCAATTTATTCTGTTCTAGTCTTTTTACTGTTATGAATGTTTGTTACTATTTTTTTCTTTATTGTATGTATACAATTTTCTTTCTACTAACAAAACAGTTACTAACAATGGAGCTTTTCTCCCCGGGCCTCTGCTGAAAAAGGGTTTTCTGCCCAGTCCAACTCTCCCGGTAAAGAAATGTAAAATAAATAAATCTTCAACAGACAACTCATTATGGAAAAAAAAATCAACAAAACAGTAAATAATTGCATAATTTTTTTCTCCCAGTTCAGTAAACTCTGCCATGCGTGCTTTGAGTGCATCCCACACCCCAGGTTGTATAACTAAACTATGTTGCACAACCAATGAGATATGGTAAAAAGAACCATGCTATGGAACTTGTTCTTTTGATGAGTTTTGTCATGATCACCCAATAGGTCTCCTGTAAGCTTAAATCTTCAGCACTGTCAATTGACACAGAAGAGAGATGGAAGCCTGAGTCTTGTGCAAGACATAATAATCCTGTGAATGAATATGTGACTGAGTTGAGAAAATCAGTCACGACTGTAATTATGTAGAGAGATTGCAGCAACTACCGTGAAAGGGTTGTGTATGAAATAAATTACACGTACACAAAAAAGACCATTAGACGAAACTTTAGCCTTTAAACATGATTTAAAGATTGCTTTGACAGAGGAGGCAGCAAACAAGAAGACTACAAGGAAGGATCTAGTGATATGCATCACTGTAAAAGAACAGAACTGCAATGTGCATACACCTAACAGTAAGAAATGCAGCACCTAACATCTCTGGGACTACAACAATACATCAGATGATTGAAGTTTGATTAGTGGCACAGGTGATGGAGCAGCTGGCCAAGGAGGAATGGAAGTAAGTGTCTGATGCCAGTTCATGTACTCAGCAGACAGGTGTTGGGTGAATCCTGCTGCAAAACTTCCACCTGAGGAAGAAAAGGTTAGTGCAGCTTCTGTAACCTTAGTTTTGGAGATAATGAGTTTGCCAAAAACTGCAAGTGGACTTTAGCTGGAAACTCTGGGTATGTGGAAGGAAGGACTTGTATGGAGGTCCAGAATAGCAGGCTTGACACATTAAGACCAAGACAGGGAGGTTAGAAAGATATACAAAAATATCTTAACCCACATTAGATGGTGCTCATACTCCCTGGCTCTTGCCTTCTTCAATCTGTCTCTTAGGATCAGAGTTTGGGAGGAACAAGACAGTCAACAGGAAATAGAAGCTTGATGGCCATGGGAAGGGATAGAGATGTAAAAATTAAAAATAATAAACAAGATAGAAAAGTCAGCACGTTACAGATGCATTTGAATATGGTGAACAGTTTGAGTAGAAATTTGAGAAAAAAATTCCTGCACCAAAATGAGGAGCATAGCAACAGCTTGCAGAAATAAGTAATACAAACAGTAAAACATACTGGAAAAGCTTAAAAGAAGTTTAGTACCTACTGCTCGAATCAAGTCAAAGGTAAGGAAGGCAGCACAGAAAATACAGAGCAAATATTTCTTGTGTAATGTGTTTAAAGTCTACATATGCAGAAAAGCAACTTTTTCCTCATGAAAATGATGCTGCACACAAAGTCCCTGAAATCACTTACTATTTTCAAAGCTAGCCTGCAAAGACGACAGGATCTTATTCCTCCATTGTCTATGTGCCACTTCAAAGTGGTGTTGTTTATTATGCTGTCTGTTATTGGTAACAGTGGTCCAGGAATTTTCAGCCGATAAAGAACTTTTGAGAGCTTTTAGCAGGGCCATCATTTCTTTGAGGCTTGTGTCTGAAATAAGGATCACAAATGTCCTGTAACTCTAGTATTTGAAGCACTGCTCCCTTTACAAAGTCTGAAGCATCTGTGATAACTGACTCAGTGGGCATGGTGGAGAGGGTGGAATGGGGACTACTGTATTTTGCAGGATTTGGTTTCCCACCAAGTGTGCTTTTTCTTGATGAAATTCAGAACTGGGATTGGAAAGGACAGAGGATGCTGATGCTGGGTCCAAACAGATTTGGGAAACCATTGGATTTTCCAAATGTGGAGTCTGGCAAACAGGATCATAAGGATGGATGAGGTCACATAACCCAGAATTCTGAGGAATTTCATTACTGTAGGGCTGCACTGAAGAAGCTGTGTCTAGGAACTGGTGATCAAAAAAGACATCTTTTCCGTGGGGAAGAAGGCTAATTTCAGGGACATATCTAAAAGGCTACCTAGAAAGACTAATCTGTGTTTGGGGAGTAGGTGGAAAGGTCTAAAATTTGTCTGTGTGTGCTTTTTCTTCTGGGAACCAGAGAAGTTTTTGAACAGAAGCCTTTGCTTTGTCTTGTGGATGTAACAGATGCTGTAATTCCCAGAGACAAAAGATTTAATAGGATTTGGGGGAACATTTTACTTTGTTTTTCTGGGAGGCAGAGGTACCCCATCTGGAAAAGAGGGGATGCCCATTGAAGTATGTAACTCTGTTAAATTATTTTCAGAACAAGAGTCTGAGGTTTTCCTCCAGAGATGAAAGCAGCAGGAAGGACTGCCTGCAAATTGAAAAATGAGGCTGGGGGGGGGGGGGGGGGGGTACAAACAAAAGTCATGCATTTTTCTTTTGAAAGGTGGGACCTTGAGATGCATCTCCATTCTTTTTGGAATCTATCTGCCATTACGTCTTAAACTGCTGTTTAGATAATTTTTGCTGACAGGACTTATGAAAATAAAGGCCCAAGATAAGATGGGTAATTCCTTTGCTATTTAGTAATAGGGAAGAGTAAATGTTTCACCTCTTGAACCAACTTACCTCTTTCTTCTATTTTTTAATTGCAGAAATCAGCAGTCTGACCCAGACAAACCTATACATAACTCTGTCTGTAGCTACAGCCCTAAATACAGCAACTACTGCATCACAGGTACACCTTACAGAATTGCTTAGTGGCTTGAGAAATGGTGCTGACCACATCAAGTAAATTAGATTTAATTTCTACATTTGGAAGAGTAGAAACAGACTGTTGCACATTTGCAAAATCAGAAAGCAATTATTTTGCCATTATGTGTTTGGCAATTAATTGCTCTGAAGGCTAAACTGGATGAAGCATAAACCTTTTCCCCCAAATGTATGAAAAAAAACAACCGTCCTTTTAATTTGGAACACGGTTAGAAGAAGAGTGTGTTTTTGAAGTTATGCCCCCATCACATAAATAATACTATTGAGTCTTGAAGATAAATTTGAGAAAATCTGGGAATTTTATAAAGTCTACGTTTTGGAAGGAGACTGAGAATCGGGGGAGAAAGAAGCTGCAACAAAAGCATCTGCCAAAGCTCTAATGAGAGAAGGGATAGGGAAAGACTGTGTGGAGTCCATATTTAGCAATTCATATCTTTTTTGAGATTATGAAACTTCCATCCCTTCCAGCATAAAGACATCCTTCATTTTAGATATAGTGTTAGAGAAAGAAATTTCCTAAAAGGGGAATCTGAGATCAAGATGTCTTCAGATTCAGACTCTCAGGGAATGGGGGAAAACAAATTTGAAGTGTAATCAATTCCTTTCCCATCAGACTCAAAGAAAAAAAATCTCTTCTTTTGAGGAAGATCAACTCATTCTCTTAACTTGGATAGAAACTGGATTGGATGACTGAATGGCCGGGCAAAGCTGAACCAATCATTCTGAGAACACTTCTGTATTGAAGGTGTATAAGGGGGACAAGTTTTTTTCCCTATCTTTTTCTTAGGGGGTGTCTCAAGCTTGACAGCTTGGGGAAAGGAATTTGTAGGCCAGACTTCCGTAAGTGAACCAGTGACATTTTCCCTCACCAGGACCTTGAATGCTTCCCTTGCACTCAGTCAAAATAAAATGAGGTTCTTCCTTCTCAGCAATATTTGCCTGACATACAATCTTACCAGAAGTGAAATGATCTCAGGCCTTAGTGGCAGTAGCACAATTAGGGACGATGAAAAGGGGGGGGGGGGGTGGGGGCAAGAGCCCCAGGCACAATTTTTTTTAGAGGGTATGATTAGCTATCTCAGACCTGGAGACCAATCCTTATCAAGCTGTAGTGTATACCGGGCAGCTGTTAAAATCCAGTAATGCATCTGTGGTCAAACCTAAGCACTGCACCGCTACCTAAGTGATTAAACCTGTTTGCTACAGTTTAAAATATTTTTTTTTTTAACTGAAACCTGAGCACTGTAGTGCTCCATGCAGGGTATAAACTGTAGTAAGCAGTTTGCTACAAACTGAAACCCGAGTGCTCTAGTGCTCTGTGCATTGTATAAACTGTCTTCTTCAACTATGTTAGAAACTTCAAAAATAATGCTCAAAGCTAGTAGTAAATTGTATCACACTATAATCCAGAGGTCATAGCCAATCCACTAGCTGATAAATTTAGCTCTAACTTTACCCTCCTTTTGCCCACTCCCAAATCACATAACAGCTTCCATACCCCCTGTGGCAAAAAAATACCAGGATGCCTATAGTTCAGCATCAAGTAGGGCCTGTGTCAAACTCCTAGAGAAGCTTTTCAATATCTGCCACCAATCAGGGTTTGTACTGGATGAGTACTGCAATAATCATCCTTGCACAAAAGTAGGGCTTCAACTGACCCAGGCAACTACAGATCTATAAGTCTGACCAGCCTCATCTGAAAGGCTATGGAAAGGTTCACTAAAAAAAATAATACCAAGTCATAAGCACCCCAAATATTCTTGACTCAAACTAGTTTGGTTTTGTCAGTGGTAGATCCTGCCTTCTTAATTAGGTTAAAAAGATAACTGAAGCACTGGATGAGGGTAAATTTGGACATACTGCATATCTTGATCTCACAAAGGCATTCAAAATCATCCTCCACTCAGGTATCCATATGCAACTCTTAGGATAGTAAACTGGCTCAGAAACAGACCCCAGGAAATTAGGGTGGGATGCCCTAATGCCTCCAAAAGACCTGAAACTAATGATGCTAATTAGGGTTTGGCCCATGGGCCACTCCTCTTATGCATCTATATAGGAGGTCAAAGCCAATGCTAAGGGCTTACGGATAACCAGATATGCAGCTGACTGTAAACTCTGTGTGACCATAAGATTTCCAGAAGATAACATGATTCTGCAGGAAGAGCCAAGCCTCAGCCTAAAACTGTCTCTCTCAATAAACATGACCTTCCTTGCAAGTGTCAAATCGACAACACATCTCTGAAAACTGAGCCAGTAGTGGGGAACCTAGGAATCTATGTCGACAATAAGTTGTCATTCGATCAGCAGGTATCCACTGTTTTAAGGAAGTCCTTTTTTCATTGCATCACTTATTAGTAAGGGTCTGGCATCCACATCCAGGGAAGTGATCATCTGAATGTATTTCGCACTCATTACGCTAATTTTGTAGAATGTCCGTTTCAGTATGTACCTGTCCAAACACTTGACACAACTTGAGTAACCACAACACTTTCTCACTATGAAAATCAAAAGCTTATATCAGAAAGGATAAAAGCCCTGTACTGGGTTTTGAGCAGTGTATGTTACTACTACTATAGAGTTTAGATTAGCTATTAAAAGTTTTTGAACAATTAAATAAGTTTGTCTTATTTCAAGATAAAACATAAGGACAATAATTTTCTGTCTTCCAGTCCTCAGGCACTTCTACACTGTGACTGGTTGAAGATCTTTCATATCATCTGCTAGTGCACTGATCAGATTACTGAAGAGACTAACAGGCAGTCCATCCAGTCCTTGTGTTTTATGTTCTCTTAGTACGTACAGTTCAACTTCTACTATTTCCCCCTCAGTTTAAGTTCCTGTTAGTAGCTGCTTTCTCTTTCTCTCTGCTCTAACACCCTCACCTCCCTTTCCTTTATGAAAACTGAGGCAACTCGATCATTCAACACCTCTACTTGTCCCCAATCTTCCATAATCTGTATAAATTCTTTACTACACCCATCCCTTCTTTCTACAGTATACCTTAAACAGCCTTTGTTCCTGCTCTAAAACCTTCTAGCTAACTCCATTTTGATACGTCTTCAATGTCCTCACTATCTGGTTTGCCTTTTGCTTGCCTCATTATACTGTTGTTGTTCTACCTGCCTACCGCACATCCACTTATTGCATGTCCTTTTTTTTCCCTCTTTGTTAGCCTCATATTCCTATGTAGCCACACTGGTCTTTTTTCCCCTTTGTGCCTACTCTTCAAACCCTTACCTATAGTCCTGAGAACTCTATACTTGACTCATTCTTATAGCTTGCTAATAACCTTTTTTTCCCATAACTTATATTTAATCCCTTGTCTCAATACAGCAAAAATAGCTTCCTTTAATTTCTACACCACTGTCACTGTTCTAGGTTTCACAGCCTTGCCCCACTCTAATCCACATAGTTGCATGATCACTGTTTGGTACCAGCATGTTCACTTGGGCATCTATGGTCACATTTGCCTTGGTTAGGGTCACACACAGTTATTTATCTGAAAAATGTAAAGCAAAATAAAGTTAAATTTAAGGATACATTTTAATGCAGGTACTGTTGAAGTAGATATGATCACTCCATGATAAAAGCAGTTGAAAATGATGACTGGGCAAGCAAGCACGCTACAGTAGGGCAAGAACTTTCTCACACCTACTAGATATTTAACTGCTACAAAGGAGAAACACAAACAGAAGATGGCTCAAGCTGATATCCATAATGAAGACCTAAGTGCAAAGTTGATACAGACTGCATTAGGTACATGAACAACACTAGCTGCAGCTGCTCCACAGGTGTAACTGAGAGATTCATGTACATAGACTGAAGAAGGTGAGAGCACCCATACATAACACATAAATGATGAAATATTACTACTCAAAGTAAGAGGTTTATGTACCACCTGTTCCTATCTAGATGTTCATTCAAGTGTAGTGTTTTAGTTTTCACAGTCTCTGTAATACTTCTCCACAGCCCACTCTGTGGAGTAAAGGGATAAGTGCCTAATAATGCCCATCCTAAATTAAATTACAGGCCCAAGTACTGAAGGATCTGGTAGGGAGAGAGAAACAAAAGCTGAAGTAGTGCTTGCTCACCACTCTACTAGAATTCCAGCAAAGATGAAGTTTTATGAGGAGGTGCCTTTTGCAAAGGGCAGGGCAGGGTCTTCTGAGGGTTACATCACTCACTGAAGGTGGTGATACCTCTTGCTGATTTCAACTCCATGCCCTCCTATGAGCATCCATAAGCACAGAAGGGCAATGTCAGAACCATAAGAAGAAAACTCTGAACACTCTAAATGGATGATGGCATCTCTCCCATCACTTGGCTCTTGCCTTAAAGGGAACAAATACACCATAGGGATCTCACTACTAGAGAAATGAATGGGTCAGCAGTGGGACAAGAACAAAAGACATTGCTGTAGTGCAGTGAATTATGCTTTACTGTGGGACATGCACGAAATTCTGTGTCTGATGAAATAAGTTAAATGTTTTCTATGCATTTTGACTGATACTGGAAATATGAAAACATCTAAAATTTTATGAAACTATGAAACAAATGCTGAAGCCTCTAATTTATCACAGTCTACAAAGTTTATAATTCAATGGAATGCAGCTTGCAAAAGGTGGCAGAAAATTATATGTGGGGTGTCACTGAAGATCACATCATGTCAGCAAATTGTTAGTGATGCAACCAACATGGATGAAAAGATAACTAGATGTTGCCCATATGTTGCATTATACAATAGATATAACTATACTACTGCAAATATCTCAAAATAAATCTGAAAAGCACTGGAGCTGAGGGTGTACCATAAAGAACAATTGAGATAGTTAAGATAGGAACCTAGTATCTACACACAGTGAGTGGTGTTGATTCTTTAATTCTGAGCATGTAATATGCTTTTTAAATGTATCTGTTAATACCTTGGTGGAGTTTAAAAATGTGATTGTCCTATCAATGTTCTTAGCATCACTGCTGCATAAAGCTTTGTTTCTGATGAAGTTTCAGCTACACAGTAAAGAAAGTGCTAAAACACAGTAAGTTTTGTTCAGGTCTATATTAAAATCCCGAATGTTTACTTACCCAAATACCTAAACGCCGACACATCTTCATCGAACCGTGAGAACATCGATCGTCCTAAAGCGCAAAATCTGAAACGTCAAATCGTCATGGTTGGCCCTTCTGCGGTATAGCTCCGTAAGGCAAGTGTGCGATAGTTACGGACCTTAGGGTTAGGGTGCGGGTTAAGGTAAGTGCATACATGGTAATGTACGTTAGATTTAGTGTAGGGTTAGAAGTAGGGTTTTATAAAGTGTATGTGTGTGGATTATTAAGTTTGTTTGGGTATAGCTTTTTAAGGTAAGTGTGAGATAGTTACGGACATTAGGATTAGGGTGCGGGTTAAGTTAAGTGCATACATGGTGGTATATGCATGATTTAGTGTAGGGTCAGAAGTAGGGTTTTGGTTAGTGTATGTATGTGGTTTATTTAGTTTGTTTGGGTAGGTAGTATGTAGCGGGTGGTGGGATGGGACAATATGACATTTCGACTTTTTGAATTTCGCGGTTTAGGGCGTTCGGTGTATTTGCGGTTTGCGGAATATGTGTCGGTGTTTAGGTATTCGGTTAAGTAAAAGTTCGTGATTTTAATATAGACCCGTTTTGTTCTCTGTGGTACACTCAAATGTATTTCAGATTTACTCAGTCTTTGTTACACTGATTTGGTTCTAATGCTCTCCTTTCTGTTTGCTTTTTAAGTATCTCAAATGTAAACATCTTGAAAGAAAATGCTTCATATCATACGGAAGCTGAAGTATGAAGGAAGAAAATGCTGCTGGTGTACTGTGTCTGCTTTCCACAATTGCCATATACATAAAGCAATTTGTTAATTTAAAACAAACAAAAAAAAAATAATCCTGGATGGCATTTATTTACAACTATAAACTTGGTAATATAAAAAAAATTCAGTATCTAAACTATCATAAAGGTTAGTTTCTGCTGATTCTTTAGCAGCACTTACATTGCCATGTTATCTTTTTCTTTAGATATACTTCTGTATTTTTCATAAATGGCTAATAAAGGACCATTGAAGGTAAGCAGATAGACAAATTTTACCTTTTAGCACCGGCTAGGAGGGAATGGGATGCCCAAGTGTACCAGTGAGATTAACCAGAAACCAAAATGCAAAACAAGCAATATAAGAGATACAGAAGATATTTTTCTGATATGGAAGCTGAAAAATTTCCAAGACTATTTCTATCCATCCATTTTCTATACCTACTTTACCTTATTCGGGATCACAGGAATCAGAGTGTGGTCCATCAATCATTAGGAACAAGGCAAAGTAAGTCAACAAGCACACAATATAAAGTACAAAATAAGTAAAATACAAAGTAAGTCAACAAGCACACTCACGCACGCACATACATACAAATAAATTTGGGGCAAATTCAAAATCACCAATTCACTTGCCATGTGTTTTGGATATGGCAGCAATCCAGAGATTGAGCTGCCAGTGAAAACTCATGTGAACATGGAAATAAATTAAAACTCTACAAAGGCAGCCCCATCCAGGAATCAAAATAGGGAAACAAAAACAGTGAATCAGCAACACTAACTACTATACCACAAGACCATCACCTACATTCTCTCCTTCTATAGTACACTATTACTTTGACTGTTCCTGCATTTATGGGAGACAGCTACAATAGCCCAGTGAGTAAAAACATTTCAAACACTCTAAGGTATCTACAGTTTCCTTTTAAATATGGATTTATAAATTTACTTTAAGACTAAAGCTGGGTATTCCAGTGACCCCCCTCCTAGTAACAATCTATTTTTTTTATCAGATCAGTGAGAGTGTGAAGAATGCAGCTGACTCATGAAATACCATGGGATCATGCACATAATAAGCAATCAATTGGAGAAGGTCTCAGGATAACAGACAAAGCTTCAGGTGCAATGTTACTATGATAAAGGGGCAGTCAGTGTTATCAATGGTTCTTTCAAAGGTAATAATTTTTGCAACATGACAAAAAAAGAAGAATACAATGACCATGGGTTACATATCAACAAATAAAAACTTGACATTTTTATTTAAGTATCACTGTCTTGATACTGCAGAAATAACCAGAGAAAGGATGCCAATGCAACAGGAAATCATATCAAAATATTCTTAAAATCTTTGTAAATTTTTCAGATGAGTCAAGCTAGATTTGACACAGGTTTTGTGCTTGTAAGACAGTACAAAACTAAATGTTACCCTAATAAAGCAATGGGTGGTGAATAAAAAATGAATATCACTTGGTTTCTGTTGAAATAAAGATAGTGTGACATGTGAATCTCTGTTTACAACTCTAACACCAAAAATTAATTTACCTGAACTTAGTTGGTCAGTTCTCAAAACCTTCCTTATGTGTACTTCTGTAACCCAAGTCTACAATAATTCAATGACCAGACACTGTGACTCTTAAGATTTATTTTGTTATCAAATAAATTGTCCAGAAACATGTATTAAAGGTTCAGTTGTCATGACACTGTTTTACAAAATCTTAACTTACTGAATAGTTTAAATATGTCTCAGTTCACTCACCAGGTGCAATTTTCAGCGAGTTTACAAAAAATATTTTAAAGATCATGGACCATTTTTTTTTCTTCTTCTTCCTCATGTCTGTTGGGAAGGAATGAATCAAATGTAATGCTTGCCAAAGTTCAGCAGTCAAATGCTGAAATCCTGCTCAGCAGTGCTGTCGGGCATGGCTTTGTGACAAAAATGATTTTAAATTTAGGCACCAAGTTAAAAATAAGCACATATAGAAGATGTTCTTATCATAATGTTAATTGCTTGTAATTGCACAACATGGCAGTGTTAAGATCTGAAGCATCTAGTAAATTAATCATGGACATTTCTTCACAATGAATGACTGACTGAATGGTGAATACACCCTCAAAGAGAGATAAAAGACTTGATTAAAAAAAAAAACTGGCTGCGTGAGACGGTACATTCAATGATCAGAGGTAAAAAATTAAATAAATCCATCCAATGTACCTGTCAAAGATCAACATTCAGATGGAAAATTGATGCTTGCAGTTCTGTAGTTTGCTAAAAGAATCTTTTATACGTTTTATCCTGTGAATGATAATTTCACAACTAGGAATGCAGCAATTTCTGGACACCAGTCTCCTGATAAAAGTCTGGAGATATTAATTAAATCAAAGGGTGGGTTCGTTTACCAAACACTGATGTCTGTGAACACTCCGTTTTAACCAGCCTCTGGGTATGTTGGATATTTTACAGCCTCAATCTTTTCCTTCACTTTATAAGATGGATATAGCCCCGTTTTCCCAATTTTTCTGTTGATACCTTTAGAGTAACCATTCCAATGATTTCCGGCTACGCCAACTACATCCCCTGGCTCGAGAGGAATTTCATCAGCAGTCTGCGGTTCATGTGGGTAGATGGCTATCTGATTGTGGGCATTTTGTCCACCAAAATAGTAGATATCATCCAATGAATGGAAATAAGTTGAGGCATCAGGATGCAGTGTCTGCATGATCTCATAGGCCACTCGACATACCTTTAAACAGAAAATATTTACACATTGTTTAAATAAAACCTCACTAGTTTTCCATAAAAGAATGCTTTAAATGTCTATTTTTTTAAAATAAACTCAGCTCAGGTTACAGTTTGTGTACTATGGTACTTCATCATCATCATTTTACTAAATGTATCAGTTACATTACACTGACCTTTTCTAAAATCTTAGTTCGAGTTTCTCACAACCAAATGAAGCACAGTCATGTTTATTATGTAATTAATGAATCAGAAATCAAAAGAAGACTGCAATCTCATTATTCTGCAGACCGCTTTTCCTGCCTAACCAAATTTTAGATTCAAAACAGGCTGTCATCCCTTCACCCCTCCATAGTGCACAACAGTGAGATTACTTCTCACAGCCACACTTCTGCATGCTTTATTTAATGTTCAATGGGTATTCAATATCCATCAGAAAAAAATGTGTTTACAGCAATGTGCTCATCCAGGTGGCCACCTTAGTGTTTGCTCTACTAATGTGCAGAATGTTTGTAATTTTGTAATTATTTAACTAAAAATTAATCTTTTTAACCTTTGCTAATTTTTGCTTTAGCAGTTTACCAGAGGGTTAATGCCATAAGACATTTGATCCAATTACTTCAACAAAACTAATCTAACCTGGCAATGTGGACACAAAACTACAAACATGTATAGAGTTAAACGTTCACAATTCATGGGAAAAACTGCTTACACATTAATGTGCAAGTGCATGTTAGTAAAACATATACACTTCTAGGAAGAGAGAGGTATAAATAGGACTCCAAAATGGATTAATTAGCAAACTAGCACTTTTTTTACCCAAAATAATGTTCAACCTCATTGTTTAAGGAATAAGACTCTTTAGCTTTCTATTTAACCAAATCTATACGGGAACAGCATGCTCAACAAGCCAATACATATGGCAATATCTGTTGGAATGTTCTCTGATGAAGTTTGCCTTGGATCCTCATAGGTTAAGATGGCTGTTACCTGTCATCATTCAGACACAGTTAACAAAAACAAATTTTTGTTCCTTAGAAATACACAAAAAAGGCAAATTAGATCTCCTTGATTCTCCAGTAAAACAATGAATACAAACCAATTTTTTGAACACAATTATATAATCTGAGGTTTTAAGTCAAGTATCTTTGTTGTCCAATGATGCTGTACACGTTCAATTTGATTTAGGAGGTACACGTTAAACATGGACTAAAGAAGCATAGAAAATTCTAATAGATGACAAGATGCAGTTCAGTGACATGGTGATTCAGGGAAACTACTAAATAAAAACACCTTAACTTAAAAAAAGACTGCCTTGGGATTTTCTCTCCTACACTTCCAATGCAGTACACTACACCCCTTGATCACATTACCAATATAACCTACTCTGAAGTCAAACAATCTTGAGGTATGAGTTTTGAGGAAACAGGATGTTACTTGCATGAGTAGGAACTGTTAGTTAAAAAAGTAAAGCTATCCACAGTAGGGGAGAAAATTTCTTAATAGATCTTATAACAGTACGCAAGACATATGACAGCAAAAATGCATACTCGAACCTTCAACAAGTGCAGGAGTTTTGTTAATTGTCACTGTGACCAGCAAAACACACTGAATGTGCAGATTTTCAACAATTAAGCAGTGATACCAGATTTGATGCATACCTCAAGCTCAAAACTGAGGAAATGGTACAGGCCCTAAATGTTGCTAAAGTCTTATATTGTTAGGGCTACAGGAGGAGTACTGGCACGCAACATAAGGAATACATCACACTGTGGGCTACTGTAGATGTGATTTGGACATCATGGACATGTTGCAACATTCTAAACTATTACAGAGAAAAATGCCTCAAGCATCCAGGGTTACAGAGATAATGTACTAGTTAGTAAGTCAGAAAGAGAATATATCACACTTAATAAAACAAACAAAAAAAAAATATATATATATATATATATATATATATATATATATATATTTAGAAGAGAGAAACTGCACAGTTTAAAAATGAATGTTTATATCTTAACAATCTAAGGTTATATTAAAGAGGAATGCTAGTACTTTTTGACAGGACAACAGAAAAAAAGCCACATGCTGAGTAAATTGATTTCACCAGAACACGCACATTTACCACAGAGAGAAAAAAAGGGTTCCTGTCAGCATACCAAGTCAAACTATTTGAATTCAAAATATAGAGTTTGGAACACTAAAATTATGAACTGTGACTATGCCTGAATGTTGAGACACCTGAGGAAATGTGCATTTTGGTATTCTAATGGCATTTTTGTGTGCAGGTGTGCACACTAGGACTATGGTCAGAGATCGGACTGAAGTTGAGGTTAGGTGTAGTTGGGTATGTGTTTAGTGTTAAGGTTAAGGACTGGTTTACCATGAGTACTATGGTTAGGGTTAGAACACTTGTACATAAGTAAGGGTGGTGTAGAGAAGTGAAGACAATAACAGAAGTGTTAAGAGTTTCCTTTGCACCCCTAGCATCTACTGCAGTCAGTTGTAATCGTAAGCACTCTAAGCTGCATGTAAAAAAGTACTGTACTTGCCATCTCATTCAATGTGAGGAGGACAGTCCTGATTTCAGCCTCTCTACCCTGACATCCAGATGAATCACTAGCATGACTTGAAGTGTCCCTTTTCTGAGGTATTTTCTGTATTCTGTGCCGAAGGCTATGGCACTGGGCAGACATGGCAACAAGAATGGGCGGCACAGTGGTGCAGTAGTTAGTGTTGTCACCTCACAACAAGAGGTTCTCTGGTTTGATTCTCAGCTGGCTTGCCTTCTGTGTGAAGGCTGGATGTCTTCCCTATGTTCACGTGGGTTTCCTCCGGGTGCTCCGGTTTCCTCCCACATTCCAAAGACATGTGTCTGGAGCCCTGAAAATGGGCTATGTCCCAGTCAGACCTTCCCGGTAAACAAATGTTAAATAAAATAAATAAGTGAAATAATGATCTCTGCTACACATCAACTACACACAGACTAATGGATTCAATTACACGCGCATACATAATTATTCATATAACATATGCCAAAGCACGTAGTCAAGTCAGTCAGTTACCAAAAAGCACTATCAAAAATACACACAAACTCATTTATACATATCATTCATTCTACACAGACCTCTCCCACTCACGAATCACACATCACATTGTGTTCTCAATTTTATTACTAGGAGCCAGACAACATGACAGGAATCAGTGACTAAATAGTAAATTAAAAGATATTGGTTCTAGCCTAGCTGCCAGTAATAAATCTATTGGTGAAATTGTAAGAAACACAGCATTTCTGCAGGCTTACTTTGTAGCGAAAAAGCCCAAAAAAGTGCCGTGGTTCTTATAAACAAGATGAATACATTTGATTATACTGTTTAAAAAGTTAAAAATGCTTAACTGTTATAGCTTTTTAAACTATATCACTGATAGCAGTAATCCTATTAATTAAAATGTTACAACTGTGCTACATGATAAATGCTGTGGGACTTTTTTGGGGGTTCCGCAGATGACTACCAGTTGCTTTCGATGCCTCTCCTCAGTTCCAGTTGCCGACATTAGCTGTTGCCTCAGATATCATCCAATATTCTGGACCAGAAAGGTAATTAGGGTATCCCACTGCAGACTCATACTGCTGCCAAAGAATATATTTTTGTATGCCCTGCCCAAAAAATCTGCCATATTATATAATAAAAGTATAACTAATCCCTGAACATATGCAAGTGCATCTCCAATTTTTCTCTGATGAATGCTGTACTCTTTTTCCTGGTATTCACTAAGTGAGTGACAGCATCATTCCTCTCATCTGCCACCCTGGAGTAGGCAAGATGGCAAAAGGCTATTTTCCATTCCACTCTTCAGGGCTAGACATAAAATGACTGGACTAACTGGGTGTCTTAAGGCCCTGTACCTTAGTAAGGCTTCATACTTGCCAGAACTGTAGCTAAAAAAACAAAAAGGCGGGGGGGGGGGGGGTCTACTTGTAACTACAGAAAGCTACTTGCTACAAATGTAATGTAATAAGCATGTTGCTACTGTCACTCTACCACACACTAAGGTACTTCAGATGTGACTGCAAATGCAATGTTCTTTAACAAGTACAAGTATGAAACCCTTGCAACACTGGCATCTGCTGATCACAACCCCTGATAGATTCAGGAGCAAGGAAAAAAAACATTTTTGTATATTTTTCCTTTACCGTTTTTTCCTTTGTCCAAAATTCTTGAGTAAAGAGGTTAAATGGTATGGGTGTAGCATGGCATGGCTTGTACTCCCCTATCCAAACAAAAGCACAATTAGGGTGGAACAAAAAAGGCAGCCACACTGGGCACAATGATTTACAGGGTGCAATAAGCAGATGCCGAACAGTACCTGTGTAGTGCAGTACAGTACAACATTCATTTTTGTACTGGCATTTCTGAATACAGTTTGCTATCAAGCAATAAAGTGCTTATTTGAAGAAATTTTAGAAAGTATTTGGCATGGAAGATGTGAATTCAGTAACAGGAGTTTGGAGTGAATTTACATATTATTCCCCAAGATATAACAACTGGGCTAGGCTAGACAGAATTTACATTTCACAGGAACGTGCATTTAATTTAAGGTCTTGATATGTGCCCAATAATTATTTCAGATCATGCATCGGTTATAACTAAAATAAAAACACAGGATAAAGAATTAAAAATGAGACATTGGTGCGTTCCCACCTATCTGTTAAAAAGACAGGAATTTAAGGAATGAGTAGTGGAGATTATTCAGGAGCTATTCGAGAGGATAGAAATTACTTTTGAAAATTTAGCTAGGGATTCAGATAAAAATTAAGGTGGAGTTTAAAAATAGGGTGGAAATAAAATAAAAGGAGCTATGGTTAAGAAGTAACACAAATTACTTAGAGGGACTGACAAATGTTAAAGTATTGCAGAACGGGGAATCTCACAGAACAATAAGATGATCAACTGCAGAATGCTAAGCAGAAAATAAGGGATTACCTAGATAATATACATGAGTTCATAAAGATTACTGTTAAGCAACTGTTTATCGATAACAACACTAGAGCACAAAAACATTTAGCATAATGACTCAGGCAACAGAAAGTAGAAAGGGCTGCCGCCAAGCTTAGAGAGCCTATAACAAGGAAGGTAACAAGAGATCCTGTAGAGGCATTAGAAATATTTTGGAAATTATATGAAAGTCTGTATAAACCAGAGAAATATGGAAATCAAGAAAAGATACAAATGGAAATGTTTATTGTGTAGTGATGGCACAGTGGTGCAGCAGTTAGCGTTGTCGCCTCACAGCAACAGGTTCTCCAGTTCGATTCTCAGCTGGGGAACTTTGAGTCTGCATGTCCTCTATGTATTCATGTGGATTTCTTCCGGGTGCTCCGGTTTCCTCTTGCATTCCAAAGACATGCGTCTGGAGCATTACTCCCCAGGCCTCCTCTGAAAATGGGCTCTGTCCCAGTCAGGCTTAAATACATAAATAAAATAAATATGCCAAGGCTAGAGGTAGACGAGGCTCAATTATTAGAGGAGGAGTTGAGATAAAAGGTGTGATGCATAACCAACTACAGGAAAGTCCCCAAGAATATATGGCATTCCTGTGGAAGTTTGGAAGCTAGAAGGGAAAAACTGATAAAGATCTGGAAAGTTTTGTTTAATAGTATTTTAAGAGGAGGAGAAGTACCAATATCCTGGAAGAAAGCAGTGGTAGCTGGAATAACTAAAGAGGGTAAAGAGCCATCAGATCCAGCTGCATACAGGCCCATTTCAACACTAAACCATGATTATAAAGTATTCATGCTTATAATGGCTAAAAGAATGGCAAACAATGCCAAAATTGACAAATATGGATCAATGTGGTTTTGTGGAGGGGAGGCAAACATTTGACAACATTAACAGAACGTTGATGATCCACAGGGAAGCAGAATGTAAGAAAATACCATTGTTATTGGTGGGTCCTGATGCAGACAAAGCATTTGGCAAAGTAAGCTGGGACTTTATGAACAGGGCAATGGAAGCATTTGCATTTCCTGAAAAAAAATTTGTTAGCAGATAATATTCAATACCTGACAAAACCAAAAAGAGGCATTACGACAGTGTTGTGGAACATTTTGAGGAAGTTTCATAATGAAGCTAAAACAAAGGCAAATATCTGTAAATAATGTACCCACATATGAACTGGTACAGCAAAATCCATATTTATGGGGACATGACAAAATGAAGTATTTAGGAGTATAGATTAAAATGATTCTGGTATGGTAGCTAAGGATATGTGGGAAGAGGCTAAAAAGATAATACAAAAACTGAAAAAAATGGAAGGTTTGTTATATGGATAGTAAGATACAATATTTTTAGTCCCATTTGTCTTGTATATCAACCAGAGAAGTTGTGGACAGCAATTAATAAAGGGCTGAAGGACTTTACCTTGAAGGGTTAGACAACAAGAATCAAGTGGGAGACTCTTCCAGTAGAACAGAGCAGACTAGGATTACCCAATTGAATGGATATTTAAGGAGAACAACAATAATCAAATAGAATATTATTATCAATAAAGTAGAAGAAAGCATCCTAAGAACTAAGCCAACGTGGGAATGGAGAAAGGAGATTCTGCCGACAGGGATGACTGTGATTAAGGATATAAACAATAAGCAAGATGGGCCTGGAACTTATTCAAGAAAACTAGCAAAGGAACCAAGGTATTGGGAGCTAATAACTAGAGAGGGAATGATGGTAGAATTGCAAGACGCTAAGAATTTACTTGGACTGTAGGTTAGAGATTGCCTTCCGTATCAAGGATTGAGATCAAAGTATAGACAAAGAAATAGGGGTGTCCTAAATGAAAAGACCAACACTGGCAGAGTTTTTAGTAGATTTTTTATTTTTTTTATTTATTTTTACATTTGTTTACTGGGAAAGTCCAACTGGACACAGGTCAATTTTCAGCGGAGGCCCAGGGAGAAAAGCTCCACATTACAATACATCACATGAGAGTAAAAAGAAGTAGAACATACATACATACGGCATATATACACATCAGGACAACATTCTACTGATTAACAAACATACATATAGCATACATACACACAACAGGACATCATGCTAGTGATTAACAGAATTTAGAACACAAGCTACTGGTAAAAAAGGAATAAATAGAGCATATCAAATATCGCAGGATGACTATAAGAATCAATCAGAGGAGGTTAGAAAGGATTGGGAAGAGAAATTAGATAAGCAATTCACAAAGAAACAATTGGAGGATATATGTATGTCTCCCAAATATGCAACAAAATCTAGAAGATTTAGGATTTTTGCTTGGAAATGTTTACATAGATATTTTTATATTCCAAGTAGACTCGGAGGTAGACAGCAAATGTTGGAGGTGTGATGGGGAAAAGGTAATTGGGAATAAGAAGTTATATACCTACCATAACGTTCCATGTTAGTTGTCTTCTTCTTGCCTTCTTTCTTGCTGGATGGGTTCGGAGTCGATCCTCGGCTCCGACTCGGCCTTCTACTAAAGCTCGAGAGCTATTTACTGGCTCGAGGCCTCCCCATATCCCACAATGCTAGGCGTCAGATACCCAGATCTCGTTTGGCAGAGCTAACACCATGGAAAAAAAAATTTTTAAGGACACCTGTCCAAACTACAAGGTTTACCTACAGTACTAAAACAGAGGAGGATGTACCTAAATAAGACTCAGCCAGAGGAAGAAGGCCTCAAAAGGGATTCTTCTCGGTCTGTCCAGGCTAGGGGGATGGAGGGTGGGACACAAGAAAGAAGGCGAGAAGAAGACAACTAACATGGAACGTTATGGTAGGTACATAACTTCTTAATGTTAAGTTGTCTATCTCGCCTTCATTCTTGCTGGATGGGACAGCGTCCCTAGCACTTTAGCCCTGGTGGCTCATCGGAAGAGACTCTTGAGCACAGTGGAACCAAAATCAGCTCGACTCCAGGAGGCCATGTCCAACTTATAATGTGAAATGAAAGTATGAGGAGTGGCCCATGTGGCTGCAGCACAAATATATTCCACTGGTAGTCTTGCTTGAAAAGCTACCGACGTAGCCAATGCTCTGGTGGAATGAGCTTTTGGTTTTGTAGGGAGTTCTTTATGTCTCAGTTGATAAATCAAAGTAATAATAGAGGCCAACCACCTGGATAAGGTTAGTTTAGAAACTGGCAGGCCTTGCTTGCTATCAGCATAGGGATAGGAAGAGTTGGTCCGATTTTCTTGTTTGTTTAGTCCTATCCAAATAAAAATGTTATTGCCTGTGAACGTCCAATTGGTGTAACTTCTGTTCAGCTCTGTTCAGCTCTGTTCGAATAGTTAGGAAAAAAGACAGGTAGATCAATGGCCTGATTCAGGTTTGTCTCAGAAGGTATTTTGGGCAGAAAGGAAGGATTAGTCCTGAGTGAAACTCTATCCTTATGAAAAACAAGATAAGGAGGACGAACACAGAGGGCTTGAAGTTCCGACACTCTCCTAGCTGAGGTGATGGCTACTAAGAAGAGAGTCTTCCAGGAGAGTAATTTTAAGGAACAGGAGGCTGCAGGTTCAAAAGGAGGGAGAATCAAAGAAGTTAACATCAGGTTTAAATCCCACGGAGGCGGGGGATCTCTAACTGGCGGCCTAAGTAAAATAGTCCCTTTGAGAAAGGCCTTACAAAGTTTGTGGGACATGATGCTGGTTTCTGACAGGCCAGCATGGAAATTAGCGATAGCAGCCAATTGGACCCTAATGGTGGCAGACGAGGACCCTGCTCGAAAAAGTTCTGCTAAAATATCTAGAACGTGATGGACAGGGGCTGTAAAGGGGTCTATATTTCTAGCCTCCGCCCAGAAAGAGAAACGTTTCCACTTACTAGCATAAGTCTTCCTGGTGGTAGATTTGTGCGAAGAAAGGATGATTTCATGCACTGGCTAAGAAATATGTGGAAGCCTGGCTAAGGTTGGAAGTGGAGCAACCAAGCTGTGAGGTTGAGAGACTAAAGGGATTGGTGTAGCCCGCCCGACTGATGGACCAAGAGGTCTGGCACTGGGTCCAGATTCCAAGGCTGCTCCAGCAGGTGACGATGCAGGAATGGGAACCAAATTTGTCGAGGCCAGTAAGGGGCAATGAGGATCATTCTGGATCCAAATGCGGTCGCTTTCTGAATTAGTTTGGGAATTAAGGGAAACGGTGGAAATGCATACAGAAGACCCCGGGGCCAATCGTGAACTAGAGCGTCTCTGGGGGAGTGGCCGGGGAGGGGAAGAGAGTGAAGAAATCGTCGCACTTGCTGTTGAGAGAGGTTGCGAAAAGGTCACAGCAAGGTTGACCCCATCTGCGGAAAATTTTGTCCGCTACTAACTGATTGAGAGACCACTCATGAGGCATGAGAACAGCTCTGCTTAGCCTGTCCGCTATGACGTTGGGCTTCCCGGGGATGTGCGTTGCTATCAGAAACCGTTGAGAGGAGATTGCCCACTGCCAGAGTCTGAGTGCTTCTCGACATAAGGGATAGGACCTGGTTCCATCCCGCTTGTTGATGTACCACACTACAGAGATATTGTCTGTCTGAATTGCAATAGTCCCGGTGGGTAGAGAGTCCTGAAGAGCTTGCAATGCTAAAAGTACCACTCTCATCTCCAAGACGTTTATGTGCAGGTGGTACTCTAGAGGTTGCCAAGTGCCCTGGACAGTCCTGCCCTAAAAATGCCCCCCCCCACCCGATCAGGGAGGCATCCGTTGTCACCGTGGCAACAGGAGGAGGAAGAACGGTCTGCCTTGAAGTACTTGAGAGGAGACTATCCACCAAGACAGGTGGTCTTTGCATGATTGGGTGATTATTATGTTGTGAGACATCGGAAGCTGTTGAAACTACCATCGGGTAAAAAGCATCCATTGAAGAATCCGCATGTGAAAACGAGCCAGGGGAAGTAATGTGACTGCTGCTGCCATGAGACCCAAAGTTTTCAGTACAAATCTGGCCTGAATTCTCTTGCACTGTAGTAAAGTCTGGAAATGTCGCAAATGTCTGATACTCTTTCTAAGGGAAGTTTTGCCAACAGCTCTTTTGTATTTAATCTTGCGCCTATAAAGGTTATAGATTGACAAGGTGACAATGCAGACTTTTCGAAGTTTATAGAGATACCTAGCTCGGAGCAAGTTTGGATGGTATAATCCCTGGCTCGCAGTAGCTGATGCCTGGTGGAAGCAGTCAGGAGCCAGTCATCTAGATATGGAAACACCTGGAATCCTCGCCATCTCAGGTGAGCCGGGACCACTGCCATGCATTTGGTGAACACCCTGGGGGCTGTGGTGAGACCAAAGGGCAGGGCTCTGAATTGATAGTGACTGGCTCCCAGCTGGAAGCGGAGAAACCTTCTGAAGCGTCTGTCCATTTTGATATGGTAGTACGTATCCTGAAGGTCTATGGAGCACATCCAATTGTCCTGACCCAAAAAGGGTAGAATGGACTGAAGCGTGACCATCCGGAACTTCGTTCTTTGAACAGATTTGTTTAACCTGCTAAGATCCAAAATGGGTCTCCAGTCCCCTGTCTTTTTTGGTACCAAAAAGAACTTGGAGTAAATCCCAGATCCTTGCTGGTCTGCTGGGACTGGCTGGATGGCCCTTTTTTCTAGCAGTTTTGAAATTTCTAGTACTGCTTGTTCCCTTAGACCGGGTGGAACATCTGGAAGGGACCTGTTTGTATGAACAGGGGTGTGGACAAAGGGGATTTTGTAACCCTCGGATATGATAGACCGTACCCATTTGTCTTGTGTGAGGAGTTGCCAGGCTTCTGGGTACAGTGGCAATCTTCCCCAGACTGCTCCGAAGGTTGACAATTGGGCAGCCCCTCAGGGGTGCTGAAAGGGTTTGTCAGAGAAAGGTTCTCTGCTACCCTGATTTTGCGGACCCCCTCTGCCCCTCGGGCGGCATCTATTATTGTTCCCTCCTCTGCCCCTGGAGGGAAGCTCGCCACGTGTGTCAGGCACGACTCCCTGGGGTTTCTGAAACCACATTTTTCCACTCTTCTGACCTTTAGGGTATGGTTTAGAGGGAGTAGAAAAACAGACTCCCACGGCAGAGGGAGTCTTGCCTTCCTGCTCACACCTGGTAAGGGTATCCTTCACCTGTGGTCCAAACAGAGCCGAACCATCAAAGGGGGTATTGGTGAAGGACGCCTTAAAGTGGTCATCAAAGTTACATAACTGCATCCAGGCATGTCTTCTCAAAGCCACGCCTGTACCTGCGGCCCTACTCGCCCCATCGGCTGCATACAAAATGAGCCGCATGGAGGAGTTGACTATAGAGTTAAGGGTCGTCAGCTGGGAGTTAATCTTATCCTGAGCCCCCGCAGCTGATGGATCCTGAAGGGTATCACCCAGTTCCTTAAGAAGGTCCCTTTGAAGGTGGGTGAAATGACACAAGTAATTCAGCAATCGCATGGAAAAGGTCGCTGAAGAAAACATCCACTTCCCGTACCTGTCCATTGTCCTAGATTCTTTATTAGGTGGATGGACCAGCACCGAAGGGTCAGCCAATTCCTTCTTAGTGGCTGCTGCCACCACCATGGCGTCAACAGGGACACCTTTTGTCAGAAATTGTTTGTCGGATGGGGCTGTAATGAACGTAGTGGGCCTGCGGGGAGTTAGTTCCACTGTGTCCGGGGCTGCTGGGCCTGCGGGGAGTTGGTTCCACTGTGTCCGGGGCTGTCCATGCCTTTCGAGCCATCACTTCCATGAGCGGGTCGAAAGGCGGAGACACCCAGGAGGTGGAAAGGCGAGAACCAAACGCGTCCAGGTACACAGACTCGTCCTCGGAAGGGTTAAGGGCAGTCCAGTTCCCCCTCTGCCTAAGGATCTCTAGGATGTCTGAAAAGGAGACATCCTCAGAGGGGGACCTTGGGGACCCTTCCGAATCCTCCAAGTCGGTATCAGACGTGACTGACTCTGGGGAGTCAACATGTTTCCTCTTACATTTTTTCTTCCGAGGGGGCTCCTCAGAATGATCAGGGGAGGCCTCAGAAGAGGAAGATACGCCAAATGGGGCGACCTGGAGCATCTGTTCTCCACGCTTGGGGTCAGGACGGTGGACAGAGACCGATGCAGGCACCATGGGGGGAGGAGCCAAAGGGGCCGATCGTGGAGCCGACACAGGAGTCAGCAAGCTCCTCATGACCTCGAAGGCGCCCCTGTCGGGAAGAGCAGAGGGTCCCCACTCCGAAGAGACGAGAACCCCACCCGGCACCGAGAGGGACGGCTCTAAGGCCGATGTCAGGGCCGAGTTCACCTGCGCCGAAGCCCCGAGAGGGAGAACGGGGTCGGACAAGGGTCCGATGCCACTCGCCCCCTCGGAGCCGACGAGGGAGTCCCGGCACCCAAATCTCACCAAGGAAGGAACCAATGAAGAGATCAGAGCCGACAAAGGAGCCGAAAGGTGTGGTATCAGCTCCAACGTTTCCAAGATTCGAGCCCCAACCAGCTCCGGCTCCGAACACAAAAGGGGAGTCAGAGGAGGAACTGTTGAAGACACCGGGATAGCCACTGTCTGTTGAGAAGGGCTGGTTAACATCTTGGCCAGGGCCTGCGATTTAAGTAGTCTACTGACCACCCTCTCTAAGTCAGGGTTGGATAACCTGGAAGACAGAGAGGAATGGGACCTATGACTCCATTCCGACTGAAGCAACGGTGACCTCGGAGCTGAGCGAACAGATTCTAGGGATGGGACTTAGAACTTTTTCGGCCTAATGACGGTTCCGACATTAAAGTCGGAGCCGATAGAGGTCTAGAGGTGTCGGCCCCAGCTGGAGCCGACGAGGAGGCAGATGCTCCACCCGGCGATGGCTCCGAACTGGGAGCCGACGGCTTGGCGGGCTTTGAGGATTTCCCCGACTGAGGCTTCGCCGGGGATCCCTCTGGCTTGAGTAGGCCTCTCAAGATAAGCTTGTTCCTACGCTCCTGCAGGACTCCTGGGCTGAAGGCATGACAGACCGAGCAGGAGTCCAGCAGGTGTAGGGAACCCAAGCAATAAACACAAGAAGTGTGACCGTCTGTCAGAGACATCTTCTGACAGCACGAGTCACACTTCTTGAAGCCTGAAACTTTGGTATCTTTGGACATACTGGCCCGGGGATACCAAAGAGAGAAAAAAAAAAGGTTACACTAGTGCTTAAACCAGACACACAGACACACTCACACGCCCGCAGTAGATAAGGTAACAGTAATTAGCAGAAAAAAACTATCACAAACACCCACACTTAATAAAAATAACAACAATCTCAATAAAAATTATAAGGCTAAACACTACTCCTATAGGTACAACAAGGGGGAGGGTTAGCTATTAATAGAGAAGGAACAAGGGGGGAGAAGGGGAGAAACTCTCTAACAGAAAAACGAGTTTTCTAAGTGGGACAAACTAGGGGATAGACAGTACAACTATACTAAAAGCTAAAGACAATCTAACTCTAAGAAAAATGCAGTTAAAAATTTAGCTGAAAAAGACAAAAAAGGATTAATACGACCTGAGCCAGTAAAAAACGCAACCTCGTAGCTGAAGTGGCAAATGAGATCTGGGTATCTGACGCCTAGCATTGTGGGATATGGAGAGGCCTCGAGCCAGTAAACAGCTCTCGAGCTTTAGTAGAAGGCCGAGTCGGAGCAGAGGATCTGCTCCGAACCCATCCAGCAAGAATGAAGGCGAGACAGACAACTTAACATTATATTTTTCAAACACAATAACACTAGTGCACCTCATGGTAGCACCCTTGGCCTATTACTTTTCTCAGTCTTTACTAATGAAATTATCAACACACTAATGGCTTGAAACTGTGCCAGTATGCTGACAACTCTACCATCATCTGCAATGCAACCTATGTTCCTGAAATCATCACTTGCATCCAAAAATCAGCCCATACACTAATATCTTGGCTACATGACTAACTGTTCATTTTACATGTAAACAATCCAACAGCAAACAGAGTCAACACATGGCTAAACCTACACTGTTCAGTAATGGAAGTGACAATAAAAGCAGATATGACATACATCTTTACTTCATAAAATAAAAAAAAAAAACGGTAAGCGCTCTCACAACTCTCCTTGTTGCTTCATCAGACCTGACTCTGTTTGCTGTTGGATTGTTTACATACACGTTTTGGAGCAGAGCATTTACTGCACTGGTTGTAGCAGTTTGTTCTGTGATTAACTGTTCATTTTATTTATTTTTAATTTAACTATGGTAGAGAACTGATGCCACATGCTGTAGGTGGATTGGATACTCTAAATTGGCCCTAGGCGTGAGTGCGTGCGTGTGTGTACCTTCAGTGGAAGGTTGGGCGTTGGGCTCGCAACATGACACTGTGAAACTCCACTGCCAATCATGAGCGGACAGGTGATCCGTGTGGTGACCCCTAACCGCAAAATGCTGGAAGAAGAAGAAAATTGATCCACTGAATCTATTTCAGCCTCAGCCAGGGGGGGAAATTACTGTTAATGAAAAGAAAACCACATGATTTTTGGCCTAAAAATTACATTTGACACGATACATGTCATCCTTATAAACAATAATCCAATCTAGATAATGATTTAGTATAAATACAAGAGTGGGCCAACCTACCGTACGCTCACCTTTTCAGAACACAACAATGTCTTTTGTGAATGCCTTGGAGATTTTATATATATATATATATATATATATATATATATATATATATATATATATATATATAAATATATAAAATAAACACTGCCTATTTCTTAATGGCACACCAACCACCGGTAGCCTAAACAAGACACACTTCCACAAACTTGAATCCATCTACAATAAAACAGTAAAATTTGCTGCACAACTTTGGGAAGTCCACATTAATGTAAAATTCTATACAAACTTGGCTGGACGACACTATGAAACAGACAACTACAATCATCCATCTTACATTTACTCACAAACTGTTACATGACTGCTCTTGCCCGTCTCTCTGTTATACTGCATCATTACGAAGCAAGTAGACCACTAAGATTTGTGAACAAAAATCTTCTACACAAGGTGAACATTCACTAAAGTATGCAACCCTGATACTGGCTATTTCTTAGCCCATACAGTAGAACTTACTGCTTCTGCAACTCTGTGGCATAATTAATTTCACATCCTTCAAAAACTTCTATAAATCTTGGCTCCTTACTTATCACAACTTACTGAAAATATAGAATTATAACGTCTTTTTCGTATTGTTAATTTTCAGTGATACAACTGTGTCCTCCTTTACTCACACATTCACTGCTACACCAGTCTTATCTTACATATGACTTTATACCACATATCTTAATATCCTCTATTACTCCTCTCTCTCTACTTCTTTTACTCTCCAACCATATGACCCAGATAACTATGATTTTTTTTTTACAATGTTTGTATATTACCTACCTTAACTGCCGAATGGTTGCTTTTAGCATCATTAAATTAACTTATCTCTATACATCAATTTTTTTGAACACTTTCCTAAATTGTTCTTGACAATATGTTTACCTTGTATGTATATCTACACTGACTTTTTTTTTCATCTTTTTGGGGTCTCTAATGAAATGGCTCTGCACAATTTAATCACCTGGTCAAACAAAATGTAAATAAGTAAATAAAAAATAAAACACCTGTTGTCTGCCACCTATCCATGCCCTAAATCATGACTTTAGCTTCCTTACAAGGCTCTTATGAGGTACAGACCGAAAGGTTGTTGTAAACTCCACATGCATTATGTCTAATAGTCTCCTTCTGTCCACTTCTGCTGTAAACAAGCTGTAAAACTGGAACTAAATGGAATGGCAAAACCTCCTACTTACGTTATCCAGATCCCCGTGAAATCAGGTACTGCACTAATTGCCTGTATAGTAATTTCCTATCACCTTCTCATGCATACAAGCAAAGCTATGACAATAAAAGTAACTTGCAGCAACCCAAAACTTCCACTTAATCTGAAGTTACACACAGTTACTTAAAGTTTGCATTTGTTAACTAAAGATTATTTTCTGTAGAACATCGACGTTTTTAATCAGGGAAGGCAGTTACATAGTCTAGCTTTTAAAAAGTCAAGCATGTAAATAAGGCCCATCTTTGCTTTTGCTACTCATACACAACATCATTTTCTGTTCCCGCTACTGAATCTGCTCATTAATATTAAACTGTAATGTAGAAAACAGTGTTGTCCATGTCATTTAGTATTGTTTTTGCTACTTTGACTTTGTTGCTGCCATATGTTACGTTAGGCCACCATCCTTGTAGCATACAATAAATAGGTCTTTTAGTCGGTTAGTTCAGCCTTTAACTTTGCTCCTCTGTTCAAACTTTTCATCAGCTCATTCAACTGTACTGCTTTACTGTAATTTCTATAATTACTTTTTTGCTAACACTGTACAGCATGTTAGTTCCCTGGCTACTACACTGAACACCCTCCTCCAGGAAGTCAACCAAAATTATTGGAACTTGTTGTAGGCAATATAATTACTTTCTGTATTTACTGTCAATGTCCAGAGTTAAACTCTCAACTGGGATATAGCTATTGTGGTCACTACTCCTTCAGGTGTAATTCTGACAGGCACAAAAGACAGAAAAACTGTCCAGAGAGAAAAGCATTGCATGTAAGCATGCCATTGAATGTGTGTCAAAAGCTTTAGCAGGAAATTAGGATGCCAAGCAACCACTACAAATTAAATGTTTTATTATCATATAAATCATCAGCTATTCATCAACTAATTGGGCCCATACCTCTCAAATGTACCTCATTAAGAGGAACATACTTAATTTGGGGTCTTAAAAAATTCATGTTCCTTGACATTCCTCAATGAACGGGTCTGTCACATATTTATCAAGATTTTTTTAACAGATATCTGTGGTAAACAGAAATTAATCATAGGCATTCATTAAAAGATTTTTTTGTAAGTAAAACCCGTATATTTTAACCAAATTACGACCTTCCTAGCTGAAGCTGTTAGCAAGCCATTGGTATGTGTTCCATATTTTGCCCATTTGTTCCACATTATGAGGGCTAGAGTTCCTCGTTTTGGAAATGGGAGGTTGTGTGCTATGCTTGGGCCATTTCTGCAACACAATTCCCTTTTGTTCTGTGCCTTAAAAATCTGTTACTTGTAAGTAATGTATTGGAGTGTATAGACATATGCAACATATGGTCACTAGCCCTATGTTCTGTACTTAAGCCATCTTAGCTGTAGTTTCCTTGTCTGTCATGTTGGCAAACCCAACAGGGTCATGTCTGAAAATTCAACATGCAATTAGATCATCCTACCTGTTTAACAAAGTAAACAAGAACACCAACAGGTAACAGAGAGGGACAAAATCCACAAGTTTAAGAAATGGCATTAATTACAGACTTTATACAGACTATCTACAGTTAAAGGAAGCAGTCCACTGTGCAATGTAAGGGTTAACTGAATATATTCTGTAAAGTAGCCAGGGTCAGTTCTTGTTTGATCTCTTATGCAGAACAGTTCTTTATTCAAATGTTTTTATGGAGGTGGTTGTGAACATCTCATGCTCTCTGATACTGATATATCACAACATGATTACCGATCTATATTTATGCCATATACCTTTGGTTATTAGTTATTAAAAGCAACAGCCCTGCAAATTTTGTTTTAAATGCATAAGGGAACACATTACAATAGCAGGCTGCAAAGTTTTCTGAAGGAGAGTGCAGTATGTTCCAGTGGTGGCTGGTGACTTCAAATCAAAGGGGGGGCTGCAGGAGACAACTGAATGGGTGGATCCAATGGGAAGGGGTGCAGCCAACTAGAAAGGGGAGGAGTTATGCTCAAAACCACAAAAACTGGAACTTTAATTAAATATGCTGCCGTGGTTGCCAAACCATCATTATGAGAGTCCAATCAAGACAAAATGAAGTGTAGAAGAAAAAAATATTTCAATACATTGACTGCATGACAGCTTACTTAATATCTAGAGAGAAACAAAAAGATTGTGAGGCATGAAAAATAAATTACTTTGTAAATGCATTACTGGAATGCCAGTCAAAATCAAGTATAACAAAAACAAGCAGCACTCAACTCAAACCACTTCTTGCACTGCAGTTCTAATTCTAATTTATATTTAGCTTTATAAAAAGTACAAAGTAACATGCTGAAAGTAGCAATCTCTGTGATACCCCCACTTGTAAAAATGTTTTTATCCAAAAAAAGACCTGCTGCCTGACAAATATCTACTTGTTTCATGGAGAAAACATGGTCAAAGTAAAAAATGAACAGGAAACAAGAAACAGGTTCAAGATAAAATTGCTTAAAGGATTACTGCAGAGGTTATGGACCACACATGATAGATTGGCATTCTGTTTAGTTTGCAGGTAAAGCCTGCAAAGATGACTGCAAGTCTCTAACGAATGTAATGAGCTTCTTAAAATAATTTAATCCTGTCCTTTATTACAAATACTGTCATTTGCATTTCAATATCCAAGGCTTATACTTTATCTAGTTATGCAAGTACTCTCTGCATGGCAGCAACAGAAAGGCTTTCAATGTTGGTAATTCTTTAACAGTATGCTTATTAAAGCTTACTTGCATCTTACAAGCTCAGACAAGCTTACCTGATGGTCATTAAATTGTTGCTACTTAAACACAGAGCAACAGCCTCTTTCTGAATAATAATAAGCATAAATCAACAGTATAAAAATATGACAGAAAAACAGAACATTCTGCAAAATCAAGGACAGATGAAAAGCCACTGTAGTACTTGTGTCTACCTTGGATGGGGGGATACTCTGCACACTTACACTGCATAACTGCTGCTTGCCTTGCTTGGTCCAGAGTCACTACATGGGGGGGTGGGGTGCAACAAGTATGTCACAATTTGAAATGTCTCTGGCTGACTGTAATGGCCCTGACACATTTGTCATACCTCTCAACCTCAGAGCAAGAAATCTGGACAAAGCCATACATAGAAGTGGGACAAAGGCCCACAAATAAGGACAATTTTTAAATATTGCTCTTATAAACTTAGAAAGATAATAGAATAGTAGGTCTTGCATTAATATGAATTTTCTGAAGGGTATGAAATTTGAAACTCAAATGTCTGTCATTATTTCCTAACTTCAAACTTTAATGATTTGCCACTAATTTGCCAGAAAACCACAATTTTATGAAAAATGGACCAAAGATGTGATGCAAAAATATAAAATAGCCACACAATACAGCTGGGAACCTGTCAAAGAAGGGACACTTTTTAAATATTAGTACTGTTTAACTTGAGCAGCTGACAAAATAAACAAATCTACATGCATTTCTGAAATAAAAGTAATCTATAACTGATTATTACAGTTATTTATTAATTGTAAACCCTCCACATATTCTTCCAAAATTGACATTTTGGGGAGGGATTATCAGAAGGAGAGCAGCATTTTGAGCCAAAATTGGGGACAATTGAGAGGTTTGGATATGCCTAATTCTATAAAGCAATTTATTTGCATGTACCTCTCAACCTGTTAATGCAGGAAATCTGGACAAGGCCAAATATATTGGGGGAACATACAAACAGTAGATCTTGCTTTATCATGCATTTTTCTGAAGGTTATGAAGTCTGAAATGCAATGTCTGTCATTATTTAGTGACTTAATTCCTAAATGATTTGCCAGAAAACCACAAATTGTATGAGGAACAAATCGAAAATAAGAAGCAAAAACTATTCATTCTGTGAAAATCCGCACATTTGAGAGGTATAGTTCAGCTGGGGCGGTCTGAGTTTGCTGCTCTTCCCCCTCACAAAATCATGGTTCAATGGAGCCTAACCCCTGCATCCATGCCAATGTCCCATTACATGGCTATTTCGCCCCATTTACCATAAACACTAATATGCATACTGCTTTACTTCCATGATGATTTGGATTTCATTTGAAAGTTTTTATTGCATTTTACAGCACAAACATTAAGACATCTGCTAAACAAAGCAATGCAGTCTCACAATGAAAATAGACTTAGCATTAAAACTTCTCTGCCCTTGAAACTCTTATTCATTGAAACAGCATTGAAACCCATATTCACAGAAAATACATTTGGCTAGTGGCAGATAAAGATCAACTTTGGGCCGTTTTCAAATGACAGGCCCCTTGAACACAAAACATACATGTGTTCTGTGATGCACCTTCCTGAATGTATTAAATTATATTCTTTGTATAATACAGTACAGTTGTTAGAGGGCGTTTTAAATTTATTGTTTTGAACATTTTTCCAGTAAACAATGAAACAAAATGCATGCATCAATAATGACAAAACTGCCGAATTGAGAACATTTCCATCATAAAAGTCTACACAAACTTCTACAATCCACCAGTATCGTAAATATGTACAATCTCTGCAGAAGTAAAAGTCATCTAAATAATTCCACATTAAAAAGATCTGTAACTAATGAAGAGGTTGCTGTTAGCAAACAACTTTATATTTCATTGTTTCATCTACAAATAAAGTGCCAGTTGCCCTTGAGGAATAAATTGCCTATGTTACATTAAAAAAAAAAAAAAAAATGATAAGCTAGTAATATTGCAATAGGGAATGGATGGCAAACTGATAATGGGTTCATAGTTACTAGGTATCTTCCCCAAAGAGGACATTCTCAAGACGGCAGCATCCACACCGTTTACAACACAGTACAGTATCAGCAATGCATCCACACCGTTTACAACACAGTACAGTATCAGCAATGCATCTACATACTGTGGGAGTAGAACCCATAGCCTTCTGCGTCAAAAACAAGTACACTACCTGTTGTGCTATTAACAATGCAAGCAGACTGAGCATAAGCAGCACTAAACTTCTCTTCCCCTGCATCTCTCAGCTCCTTGTAAAATCTACTCGGCTGTATCTCTCAACATTGCAGCACAAGAAATCTGGAAAAAGCCAAAATGTACTTGGGGGGGGGGACAAAAGCCCAAAAACCAGGGGCACATTTTAAACATTGCTTGTATAATCTTGGAAAGTCACTAGAATAAAATGCTGTGTTACCCTCCATACATTTTACTGCCAACTCTTGAACCCAGGACCCTGTGTAAAGCAGTCAGAACAACATACCACTATGCCAAATCAGCTATTTTGTGAAAGAGAGGAAGACTGAAACTTAAATGGCTACCATTTAGTGAATTCAGTTCTCACCATAGCTGTCAGCCTCTTAGCACAAAACACCTGGACAAAGCCAGTAATTGGGGAATACAGCCCTCAAACATATTCAATTAATTCAGTTCTCAACATAGCTCTCAACCTTAGCAGAAAAAACCTGGACGAAGTCAATAATGGGGGGAATGCAGTCCCAAAAATAGGGACAAATTTCAAATATTCATCTTATATACTTAGACAACTGCTAGAATAAAAGGTTTTGTGTTACCATGTACTTTCTGAAGAATATAAAGTCTGAAACTGAAATGCCTGTCAATTTTATTTATTTAACATTTGTTAACTAGGAAAGTCGGACTTGAACAAAAGCTAATTTTCAGCAGAAGCCCAGGGAGAAATACTGCAGACACATGTCTTTGTAACATGGGAGGACACCACAGCAAACCCACACAAACACAGGGAGGACACGCAGACTCCACACAGAAGACACCCCAGCCAAAAATCAAATGAGTGAACCTCTACCTGTGAGGCAACAATGCTACCACTGCACCATCAACTATCTAAGGAATTAAAAATTCAGAAACCACAGATTTTATGAGGAATAGAACAGAACAAAAATATGAGGCAAAAATCTGATCCTAATAGTAAGCCAGTTCTGATTTTAATGGACAGACAAGTTCATGCAGCGGTGCTTTTGTGAAGGTGAATTTGTGATGAAACAACATATTCTTTTCTCAATCGATCATACAGTAGAAGAGTTTTACTTGGAGGCAAAAAGTATATGTAGTAGCCTGTATTCAACGTGTCCATGTAGGGAGAGAAACCTTTTTGATAAAATAAATCTTATTGATATTAACAGGCATGATTATTATTATTATTGCCACTGCATACTGCTTGCATTTATTAGTTTTATTCATGTATTGCTATTCTTTAATCTTTCTAATCCTCTGCTATATAATGTGCAAATTGCACCCCTCAAATCAAGTATACTACAAAGCTGTACATATGACCTGGACATTAACTTTCTCTGGGACATTTGAATGTCAAGAAATCAAAAAGGCAGTAACTTCAGAGGATGTTGGAAGACACAATGAATAGTATACTTCATTCTTTTTTTCCCCAAACACACACACACACACACACACACACACACACACACACACACACACACATGCACCGTTTCAAAAATAATCAATCCTGCTAAATCCTCCATTTCAAACATAATCAATCCTGCTTAACATGTACCTGTGTAAAATCCTCCGTTTCAAAAATACTCAATCCTGTTAACATGTACCGTAACACGTACCTGTGTAAAATCCTCCCTGTTTCTACATGTCGGAATGCACAGTTTATCTGCTTCTAAATAAAATCATCCTACTAGCAGAGTATCCTATCCTCCATTCTTCTTGCAGCACACGCCGGAATGTACACTTCCTGTTTCTTGGCTCTTGTTCCTTCCTGTTCCCGGTCTCGCTCTGAGACTGACTGCAGACCTTGCAGTCTGATCCCCTTCCAGTCTATGTGGTTAGCAAAACATAGACTTCTGGGGCATTTGCAGACTGCTGCCTTCTTCCTGAATCCAGACTGGTAAGACAGCAGTCCGGATTCAATTTTCTAAGCATGCTTGCGTGCAGTTCAGGAGTTTACCATTGTGGTTCACAGCTGGGGGGCTGCAGTCCGATATCACGAGCCGCCACTGGTAAGTTCTTGCATTTTTAACAAGAGATAGACGTACTATACTTTATAGCTGAAAGCCTGATGAGGAATCATAGTTTCATAAGTAGTAGTGCCTGGGGTTTGTGAAGTTTAACCAAACTACAGATACTGTAAGTTACTAGGCCTAGAATAAAGTAAAAGTGTTTCAATGTGTCCACTTTCATGAAGTTGTAAAATAAAATAAAATAAAAACAAAATTTGTGGGGAATTATGCAGCTGTCTTTGAATGCAGCAAACAGGATGGAGAAACCATTTACATGGTTTCATATAACCTTTCTCTGTTAAATCTATAAAAATAAAACCTGGCTAGTGTGGTCAGGCCAAGGTAACCATATCAAATAGAAACTTAAAATAATTTCTCTTGCAAGTATGATGATTTAGAATGAGGCAAATTGGTGTGGGATATAAAAAGCACAAATTAAACTGACAGTTACTACTAAATCTATCATGGTGGTGTATCTCTGAGTAAGAGCCCAAAGTAATGTTTCTGCATTTGACTGTAAACATGGATTTAAAGTTGCCATTAGCATGTTAAATAAGAAAAAAAAAAGATAAACAATGTCTATTTACAAATTTACTTAAAAGTTAAGAAAAACTGAAAATAAATCCTCTTGTACTGATGTCTGTCTTTGCCTAGCTTTAGTGAATTTTTTGAAATGTTCTCTCAAGATAGAATATTGCTCATTTTGAGCGAAAACTCCTATTTATAATGTTCTTAGTCTGTAGTAGCCAATTAATGTTTTATCAGTGACATTTTCCGGCACTACAATTAACTATTTCTAAATGACTGTAAAATGAAATTTTTCATTTTGACCTTACCACCCACACTAGTATTCACATGGAGCTATCCAATGTTCAATAAGCATATTAACAGCTCTGACCTAAGAGTCAGTAAAAAGAAAAACAATGATTTTTCAGCATCTGAAGAAATAAAAAAAAAAAATAGGGAAAAAACTAAAAGCAATTTCAAATGACTGTTATAAATCTGCTAAAATGAATTATTAAATAGGCACATTTGTTTTAATTAGTGTCTATTAGACAGCCATCATATTTAAACAGATGCACACACACTATAGCCTCAAGCTTGTATTAAGGGCACAGAATGCAAGGGCAGTTCCAATCAATCAAGAAAAGGTTAATCTGTCTATGGATGCACACTGGATGGGGTAACCAAATTAAGCTCCTGGATGAGGCAACTAAAGATGATGATGATACAAAACTTAACAGTCTATTTATGCTTTTATGACACTATATTTCAAACTGCACTTTGATTCCTAAATTAAATGCATTTGGTTACCTGCTTGATGTTATGTCAGACCTAGAAATGCATTTAATTAGCTGACTGATGTTATGTCAGACCTAGAAAGCAGCTTTGATTATTTAGACTGGCTAGTTCTATACTGTACCAATAAATAAGCAGGCAAACAAGCAAAATAATTCAAATGCTTACATGCAAAGCAACCATCCATTTGGCCAAAAGCTGTCTGTGTGGCAAGGTGCAGTTGTTATTCAAATTAAAAGGTAATACTGTAGTTTGAAATGAGAACTGTAAACAGAGTGAGACTACAGAGACATGCACTTGTGTAACATATATGTATTTGCCCCAGTCTTTACTGGAAAGGGAACTAGCACAAATACAGCATCACAGAGATCCATAAGTTTACTTATTCACTTGGAAAAATAAAGCGGAAGGCTAGTTTGGATAAACTGTCAGAACTGGAAAGGTTGGGGACTTGAAACCATATATCAGTATGCATATGTTGAAAATAGATCTACAACTACCTGTAACATTAAGTTCAATATTAACATCTATAAACAAAAAAGTATGCTGAAATATAATTTATATACACCTACCTTCAGCTTTTGATAAAGTCATACACAAAACACTGATCAAATCAGAAAACCTTGGTATTAATGTGAGTTTTATAAGATGGATAGCTTTATGGCTTATAAGCAGGACACAAGTATTGTACAGCAACTGGACAGGTTCATTTCTAGGTTATGGTCAGGGTGTTCCACATAGGCCTGTTCTATGCACATATACTTGTTTAGGTTGGATCTTTCAGATCTATATTTTTTCATCTGAGGTGTTATAAAGTCTGTATGCATATCATATGAAAATGGGTAAACTGCAAAATAACTTGATTAAATTGACCATATGGGCACAGAAAAATGCCATGCTGGTAAATACATTAATAACCAAGCATAGACGGAATGATGAATATTTAGTACAGCACACAGATTAAAACTGTACATTAATTTTAGGACCTGGGTTCACAGGTGTGTACTAAGCTAACAACTACTAGGGCCTTATAAGCCTATCCATGCAACCCAAATGTGACCCACAAATTCGATCTACATAGGTGGTGATTTACTGACTGCCTCTGTCCATCAAAGACATATAAGCCAGACCAGGGGCAAATTATTACCCATCCATTGGTCCAAGTTGTGCTTAAAAAGGGAAGTCAGTAACTCTTCACATGGATGGGCAGCCTGTTCCAGAGAATGGGAATGGGAATTCTGAAAAACATACCTGTCAATCCAACATGTCCTAGTTATGTTGCATGCAAAATATAGGTCTTTTAATCTCGTAATTCTGAAGTTGTATGTTTTGCAGATGTGCAAAAGGTTCATGAAAACAGGGTCCAGGGATGCACTGTATGCCAGACAAAGATCACCTCTCAGAAGTCTGTAAGATACACAGTAGAGAGACCAGGCTTTGAGGCAATCAGCATAGGACATTATGTTTACTCTCTGTATTCTTTTTGTAAGGAACCTTTGCGGGCATTCCATTTGCTGCAAGTGTCTAGTCAGGTACACACCAAAGGGGGCATGAGGGCAGGGTACTGTGGTATGATGACATCTATGGACATAGATGCCATGCCCTTGCTTATAAGCTGAACAACAAAGAATAACTTTCTTACTACCTTAGACACAAGTTGGTCGAAGGCTGGCTCTATTTTAGGCCATTTACTGTTTAATATCTTTGTTAATGAACTTCATACATCTTGGCCTGAGTCTTCTCTCATTCAGTATGCAGATGACTACTTTCATCTCTATTGCTGACAATCCTACTGACCCTCCTGACCCTCACACAAACTTCCTTAAACTTCACCGAATCATGGCTTTACAATAATCAACTTATACTTTACCCTAATAAGACTAAACCTCTTCTCTTCCTTCCAAAGTCACTTTCTCATCTTAAGTCCACTTCTACCATCTCCTCTCTTAATGGCACCTCTATCAAAGCTGATTCCCACACAAAACTCCTTGGAGTAATTATAGATGACCAACTTAAATTTGATCTTCATGTTCTTCTTACTATTATATTTTATTTAATTATTATATTTTAATTAATATTATATATTCGAAGCTTCAAAATTTCGAACCTCATATGTTCGACAAAGCTTCAAAATTTCGAACCTCATATGTTCAACAACATATGAGCGAAACTTAAAACTTTGAATATATAATAAAAAGGTAAATTAAAAAAAACTTACCTTAATGCTCTGAGCAGGGGGCAAGTCCCCCACACCCCCCTACTTAAATATACAAACTCCGAGACCGCACTTCAGTGCAGAAAAGGGACATTTTCCCATTCTGTGCGTATGGTGCTCTTGCCTTTCACCTTCGAACTTTTCAAAGTTCGATCATATGGTGTCGACCATATGACATTCGAACTTTGAAACGTTCGGCAATATAACAGGGACCCAAAAAAAAAAAAACACCAAAAGCTTGGCCTTCATTATAGAACTAAAAAGATTCTCACTCCTAATTCTAGAATCTCATTTGGCCAAGCTTATCTTCTCCCTAATCTCTTTTACACCTCCCAGATCTTAACCAACTTACAGTCTTCACTTCTTCCCAAATTTGAAACTACCTACAACAAAGTTGCTAGATTTGCTGCTAACCTGCCCTCTCGCTCCTCCACGGTCTTGCTCTCCAGGCACTCAGTTGGCTTGAGTTTCTAATCAATTGCTATTTATATAATTACTTGTTATCCATTCTGTTTTGAATAAGCCCTTATCCTGTCCTAGCATCTCCTCAATTGTCTCCCTCTATAAACCTCTTAGGTCTCTTATAAGTGCTGACTTAAGTCTGTTACAAATTCATAAACCAAAAAAATCTTTTGGACAGAATCTCTTCAGCTATTATCATGCTCTTTCATGGAATAATCTTTCCTTGACTCTCAGAAATATTACCCATACACAAGACTTCAGGAACTCCCTTAAGAGATTCCTCAATACTTCCTGGATCTGCCAATGTATTCATCCTACATGAAGTCACTTCCTCTCTCTTTTTGCTATCCTCTGTATTGCATAGTAGTTTTATGCTGTATTTCAACTTCCCAAAAGTTACTATAATGATTGTTCTCAGTATGCAATTATCTGAAAAACTTGGTCAGCCAAAGGCTTTTGACATTAGCTATGACATCCAAAAAGTCGTTGCCAAAGAGGAGTGGGCCCAACACAGAACCTTTGGGGACTCCACCGGTGACCAACCTCTTTGTGGAGGTGGCCTCACTGCTTCTAAACTCCTGGGTTCAATCAGTGAGCCAGCTAGCTGTCCAGCATGTTATAAAGGGGATCATACCTACTTCAATAAATTGGTTGAGAATGCCCAAGTGTGGTATTGTATCTAATGTTTTAGCCAGATCTAGGTATGAAGGACACACCATTTTCTCCTCATCCATGCCTTAGTGACCCTTTCAAAGAAATCCACCAAATTCAATAAGCATGACCTTCTTTTGACAAAGCCAAACTGGGATAGATCTAGTGTTTTCGGTGCCATATGTCCTTGATAATTTCCATGATAATTTTTTCCATGGCTTTGCAAATATGACTAGTCAGACTAATAGATCTGTAGTTTCCAAGATCTGTTGAAAGTCCTCTCTTATAAAGGGGAATGACTGCTACAGTCCTTCATTCACATTGCACAAAGCCTGTTTTAAGACTACAGTTAAACAATGACTCCAGGGATCCTGTTAAGTCATACTTTAGACTATTTAGGAGGCACCCTGGGATGTTATCAGGGCCCACTGAGGCCATGTTCTTGGCTTCAGTGAGTGCAGCCAATACATGCTCCCTAGTTATAGCTGGAGGGGTTATGTTTGAGGGGATGGATGGATGTGGGGGGTGGTGTTAAAGTTAGAAATTAATTTATCCACTAACTAGTTTACTATATTGCCAGGCTCAGAGAAAGTGACATCATTAACCATCAGTTCAGCACATTGCTGTGTGCTGCCCTTGAAGTTTCTGACACAGCTGTAGAAGGTCTTGTGGTTATCTTTCACCTGAGAGGCTATCTTAACCTCAAAGTTGGCTTCTGCTTCACCTAATTAGCCGTCTTAGCTGCCTATTTACTTTGGTGAGAGTTTCTATTTTTATGGGAATTACCCTTCCTGAGTCTTGCCATAACTTTTTTTTTTCCTTTTCCTTTATATCCTGTTTAATGTTGGATGCCAACAGGGTGGTTAGTTTCCAGGGTTAGTCATTGACTTACATCTGTTAGGTACAGCAGCCTATATGCCAGCCATTAACATGGTTATACAGAGTTTGACAAAATTCACCATAGGCTGCTGTGTTCTCTAGATATGGAGGGGCACTGAATTTTGACATTCACTTGACAAAAAAAGTAATTTGCCTTGGAATATTACTGGTTTTAATGGGATTATGGAGATGATTTTGCTTTTGAAGGAGACAGCTTTATGGTCGGACCTTACCAGAGAGGATCAGAATTTGTGTGTGTGTGTGTGGGGGGGGGGGGTATGCAGCATTTTCCCATACTTGTAAGCATGAGGTCCAGTATGTTGGAGCCTCTAATGAGTATATTCACTATTTGGTCAAGGGTGTTTGTATTGACAAAGTCCAGGAATGTCTGTGCCTGCAGATTTGAGGCTGTGTAGGATTCCCAGAACAGACAGAGGCAATTAAAGTCGCCCATGAGTACGGTGTTAGTTTGGCTGGTAAGAGTCTCCAGTATGTCCAGTTATGCATTGTGACCTTCTTGGGACATGGACGGTGACCTCCAGGTGGCTAAAGATATGGTACGGGATTTTGTCAATGGTGATCTGCACATGTAGGAACTCTAGCGTGTTATCCTGTTTGGACCACCCTAGAGGTATGCTTGTTAATGAGACACCTCCACTTTTAGCCTTTGTCTGTGTAGTGCTAGTGGTCTAAAAATGTGGAACCACTGAAACCTTGCAATGTTGGGGTACTCTCTGCGGCTTTAAACCATGTCTTGGTAACTGCACAGATATAGGTTCATAGGTAGGTACTAGGCTATTGGCCCTAGGACCTATATAAGCCTAGCCAAACGGTACCCTGGCTTTTGCCACCCAAGAAAATTATTTTCCAGTGCCTCTGTCAAACAGAGCCACAGAAGTGATCCCCGGGGTGAATTTCCTATCTCCCATCCAATCAAGATTTTTCTTGAAGAGCGCTAATGAGGAGCTTTGTTTGATATAGATAGGTAGTTTGTTCCAGAGTATAGGAAGTCTGTAGGACAGGAATCTATCCCTCCAGCATGTTCTGTTTATTGTGGTGACAAGGTTTAGGTCCCTAGAGCATGTAGCTCGGAGGGATTGGGATTTCTTTAAGTGAAGCATGTCCAACAGCTCTGGGTTTGACATAGCTTTGTATGTTAGGCAGAGGTTGCCTCTGAGAAGGCGATTCGTGACAGAGTAAAGCTGGAGTTTTCTGAGACGATCTGCATAGGGCACCTGTTTGAGGCCAGTAATCCTCTTTGTGAGGTATTTCTGCAGCCTTTCCAGTTGTTGAAGATGTCTTGTGAGGTACATACCAAAAGGGGCGTTGTACTCTATAATGGGTCTACTAAGTGATGAGTAGAGGGGAACAATGACCTCTTTTTTCCTGGATGAGAAACCTTTTGTGATGAGGTGTGCCACGTAGAAGGATTTCCTGACTACTGTGTCGATGTGATTATCAAAGGAGAGACTACTGTCCACCTGTGTCCCAAGGTCTCTATCACACCTTCAGTGTTAAGTAGACTACCACCTATGTGGTAGTTCATGGGTACAGAGGTTTTACCAAAAGGGATGACAATGCACTTTTTGGCATTAAGCTTGAGGCCAGGGCTTTGACACCAGGCATCTGTCTCAGTGAGGCCCTTTTGTAGGATGTCCACATCGTTAGGAGTTTTGATTATGGCTCCTAGTTTGCAGTCATCTGCAAGCTTTGTTAGCCAAAGACCTTCTGTGTTAGCCTGTACTTCAGAGAAGTAGATACCAAACAGGAGAAGACCTAGAACTGAACCCTGTGGTACTCCACTTGTCACTGGTCTGAAGTTGGATTTAGAGTCTGCTACTTTCACAGTGTGGGTTCTGTCAGAGAGCCAGTTGGCAACCCATCTTGTGACATAGGGATTTATACCTAGTTTAGTGAGTTTATAATTCCAAAGTGGGGGATGGTGTTGAAAGCCTTGGTGAGATCTAGATAGGCTGTGTGAACCACCTTACCCTCATCTACGGCTTTGGTGACCGCTTCAAAGAAGTCTATCAGGTTTAGGAGACATGATCTGCATTTTACAAACCCGAACTGGGTAGGGTCCAGAGTTTGGAGATTACCAATGTCATTGTTTATAAGTTGCATGATGATATGTTCCATAGCCTTGCAGCCCAAGCTCGTCAGGCTGATGGGCCAGTAGTTCTCGGGGTCCGTGGTGGCTTCCCCTTTGTGGAGTGGGATAACCTTTGCTGTGCGCCATTCAGTGAGCACAAAGCCTGAGGTGAGGCTATGACTGAACATGGTACTTAGGTGGGGTGCCAGTTTGTTCTGTAGTTCATGTAGAACGCAGCCTGGGATGTTGTCAGGTCCCATGGATGCTGTGTTCTTGGCTTTGGAGAGTGTGTTTTTTTTACCTGTGCAGCCGTGATTATAGGAACTTTGCATTCTTCCGGTATAGAGATGGGCCCTTTAGGGGGTGAGAGAGGGGTAAAGTTAGCACTGAACCTGTCTGCCAGGATGCTGGCAATATCAGTTGGTTCTGTATATTTAGTGCCATTGCGCTGTAACTCAGAGCAGATCTGAGTGTTGCCATTGAGATTCTTGACATAGCTATAGAATGCTTTGTGGTTGTCTTTAGAATCAGTGGCGATTTTGTTTTCGTAACTAGCTTTGGAGGATTTTATGAGGGATCTCAGCTTCTTACTGAGGCTGACCACAGAGTTCCTCCAATCATGGGACTTTACTCTTTTTTGCAACAGTTTCTTTCTTCTGTTGTAGAATTTGTTTATGGCAGGGGACCACCAGATTGGCTTCCTTCTTTTGGAGGATAGCACCTAGGTTCTGTTAGGGATTGCATGATCCATGCCCTCGTGTAAGTGCTTATAAAGTGCATTTGTATAGGATTCAGCAGTCGTACCTCTATTGTCCATCAGCATGGGTGTTGTGAAATTTGGTACTTCTGTCTTAAGAAGCATGAAGTTGGCTGTGGAGATTTTTTTTACGGTGGTTTCCCTAATGGGAGGTGGGGGTGGGATGTGGATGTCTAGGGTGATTTGCTTGTGGTCGGATCTGACCGAGGAATTGACCTCTGGTGTGGAACACCGGTTGCCCATGTTGGTAATGACCAGGTCTAGGATATTGCTGCCCCTGGTGGGGTTGTGGATAAGTTGATCCAAGGCGTTGGAATTTATGAATAACAGAAAACGTCTAGCACAAAAGTTGGTACGAGTAGTTTTCCCAGTTAATGGTGGGGTAGTTGAAATCACCCATTATTAGGGTGTCAGGTTGTACCCCAATATTTTCCAGTGCATCAAGAAATGAGGAGTGGGAATCCTGGGGCATGGTGGGGGATCTGTAGCAAGCTACAATTTGGATTCAATTTGGTCTTGCCCAGAGTTAGCTGCACTTGGATAATCTCAGATGCATTATGCTGAGCAACTATCCTGGAGGTGTGGATATCCTTAATGAATATGGACATGCCTCCGCCTTTAGTGTTTCGGTCCAGGTTAGGTGGCCGAAAGGTGTGGTATGAATTATAGCCTGGTAATGCAGGGGTGCTCAAAATATCAATATTCTCGAGTGTGAGGAGACCTTGGAGGGAGTGCAGTTTTTTGTTTAGGCTCCTGGCATTCAGCAGCAACACTGTGAGGTTTAGTTGAGTTGATTTTGCAATGCTGGGAGGTATGCCAATTTCGTATTGCTTAAAAAGGCACTATGGGGGTGGATAAATGTTTAGCTGGTATTTAAAAGCCTAGAGGGGAGAGGTGCAGTCTATCCTTGGCAAAGCAACATGGTCTGTTAACCATGTCCTCCCAAGCTGACAAATATTGGACCCCCTTAGAATGACACCAGAAGGACAAACATTTGTTGAAATCAATCATTTTTTGCTCATATTGTGTCATCATCCTCCGTGATGGGAATATGCTGCTCAGTGCAAGACTAATACCAACCTGAGACACAGTCTGATAGCTGGAGTATGATGGAATCATACTGGTACCTCTGGTGTAATTTGGCAGATTCTGGCTCCAGATAAGCAGCTAACAATTATCTTCTCCATGTTCAGCCTGGTTAGAGGGACATCAGTATATTTTACAATGTAGTTCCTATGAACAGAGTACTGAGAAGTGTGCCTGCTTGCCTCGGGGGCTTAGTGCCTGGAGCTCTACTGAGAGCGGTGGTATGTGTGGTGTTAGGTGTTGTTCTTTCAGAGTGCCTTTGGGCTTGCTGAGGCATATCTTTGACAACAGGTGATCTAGGCTACCTTTGTTCTTTAGGAAGATTGCTTTTAAGTGCCTCAGCATACATTAGTCTGTGTGTGTGCATGGTTTCAACAATCTGATGTGCACTTGTATGCTAGAGTTTAGCCTCCAGTGTCATTGTGTTAGTACACCTCTCACATACTGTTTCTACTTCTTTAAGGAATAAGTGGTTGCCATAAACATGAGATAATTGCTACATTGTTTCAAAATACCCATTTCCACCTAGCTGGCGACAGCGAAGTTTAGGATTTTGCATATCCATACTGTCCAATCCCTTAATTTGCAAACTACATGGGGGTGGTGTAATGGGGTTAGAAGGCTATTAGGGGTGCTTTATTGGAGCAGATTATGCTAAACAGTACTAAATTCTACTAACTTTAATGTTTACACAATTCTGAATTCAACTAAATCTGTATGTATTGCCACTTGACTCCCAACTAGCTGCTCTAAGCAAACTGTCACACAAGGTATTTAGATTCATAGGTGTGTACTAGGCTAATGGCCCTGGAGCCTTTATAAGCCTAGCCCACAGGATTACCCTGGCATCATGCCACCCAACATTAGTTCCCAGTGCCTCTGTTGAGTAGAGCCACCGGAATGATCTCCAGGGTGAATTTTCTATTTTCCATCCACTCATCAAGATTTCTCTTGAAGAGGGCCAGTGAGGTGGCTCTGTTTGACATGTATGGGAAGTCTATTCCATAGCATGGGCAGTCTCTGGGTTATGAACCTGTCCCTCTAACTAGTAGTCACTCCTCCTTTGTAGAGGGAGATTACTGTAGCAGTGCGCCATTCAGTAGAGACAAAGTCTGAGTTGAGGCTGTGATTGAACAGGGCACACAGGTGTGGTGCCACTTCATGTAGAACACAGCCAGGGATATTATCAGTTCACATAGAATCTGTATTCTTGGCCTTGGACAGTGCTGTTTTAACCTGTGCAGCAGTAATACTAGGTGCCTCGCAATCTACTGGTATTGTGATTGGCCCTTTGGGGGGGGTAAACTTGGCAATGAATCTGTCGGCCAGTACATTGGCACCATCTGTTGGCTCGGTATAGGAGGTGCCACTGTGCAGTAGCTCAGAGCAAATTTGAGTATTGCTGTGGAAATTCTTTACATGACTATAGAAGGCCTTGTGGTTGTCTTTACTATCTGCTGCAATTCTGTTTTCATAGCTAGCTTTAGAGGATTTGATGAGGGATCTCAACTTTTTGTTGAGGTGGATAAGGAAGTTTTTCCAGTCTTGAGACTTAACCTTATTCAGCATCAGTTTCTTCCTTCTGTTGTAGAGCTTGTTTGTGGCAGGTGCCCACCAGATTGGCTTCCTTATTTTGGAGGAGAGCGTCTTGGTTCTATTGGCTATGGCGAGATCCATGCATTTGTGTATGTGTCCGTACAGTGCACTGGTGTATGATTCGGTGGTCATGCAACTATTCTCCATTTGCATGGGTGCTGTGAAGTGAGCCACCTCTGTTTTTAGGAGCCCAAAGTTAGCTTTGGAGAAGTTTTTCATGGTGGTTACCTTTGCGGGGTTGAGGGGGTGCTACCTCTAGTGGGGGTAAGAATGAGCTAGTCCAGGGCATTGGAATTAATGAATTCCAGGAAATGTTGGGCAAGTGTATTGGTACATGAGTAGTTTTCCCAGTTAATGGAGGGGTAGTTGAAGTCGCCCAGTATGAGAGTGTTAGGTTGGACTCTAATATTCTCCAGGGTGCTTAAGAACGTGGAGTGCGAGTCTTGGGACATGGTTGAGGACCTATAGCAGGCTACGACCTGAATCGCTGTCTTACCCAATGTCAGCTGCACCTGAAGTATCTCTGATGCATTATGCTGTGTGCATCCTTTATGAATATGGAAACACCACCACCTTTGGAGCTTCGGTCCAAGTTCTGGGGCCGAAAGGTATGGAATGAGTGTAGCCTGGTAGTGCAAGGGTGCTTTCTGCTACTTTGAACTAGGTCTCTGTTACAGCACAAATGTCGATGTTCTCAATTTTAAGGAGTGCTTTGAGTGAGTGCATTTTGAGATTTAGACTTCTAGCATTGAGCAGCATGACCCTCAGACTGCATTTGTTTGTAGCTGTTACAGTGGTAATTTGATCTTTGGAGCACAGCCTAAAAAAGGCACTATAGGAGTGGCAAGAGCCTTGGCCAGTAGACAGAAGCCCAGGGGTGAGAGATGCAGGCCATCTCTGGCAAAGCATCGAGGTCTGTCAATCATGTCATCCCAGGCAAGAGATACTGAATCCCCTTGGAATGACACCAAAAACTTAGCCAATTGTTGAAATCAATCATTTTCTGCTTGTACTGTGGTATCATTCTGGGTGATGGTAGGATGCTGCTCAGGGCTAGGGTCATACCTGCCTGGGCTACATAATCCGAGAGCTTCTCCATGTCTCTTTTTACTAAGTCCAGGAAGGTATGTCTCAGGTCATTCACACCCACATGTACGACAGTCATTTGTACCTGTTGTTGAGGGACCTGAGTGCATGCATTATGTGGCAGATCCTGTTAACTGACAGGCAGCTGACTATTGCTTTCTCCTTATTCAACCTAGTGAGTGGGACAGCAGTGTGCCTCACTATCGAGTCACCTATGACTAGTGTGTTGGGGATGCTGTTTTGCCTTAGGGGCTTTGGTTGAGTGGCACACTGTTTAGGAGAGTTGTGACTCTCATGTTTAGTGTTGTGTTGTGGTGGTCAAGTGTGTTTTTGCCTTGGAGGCCTCTGCTGTTTGGGTAGATTTTTACCGAGAGCATCCATGAAGGTGGGTGTGTGGTCTTTGTTTTTATGTGATGGTAGTGCTCCTGTGTGCTCCATGTGGTGTGGTGCAAGTGTTGCTCTATATTGCTGCTTTACTGGGTACAGTTTTATGAACTGTTCTTTCTAGGTGTTCGGCACTGCTAACCCATGCAAATGTGTAAAATTTCTAGCAGCAAAGAAAAAAAAAAAAACAGAAAACTTTAACCCTCTAGCCAATAAAATGATTACACTGAGTCCTTTTGTGTATTTTTCAAATCAGATAGACAAGGAAAACACCTCCTAGCACAAGATGAATAAACCCAGTCCTCCTAATGTAAAAAAAAAACACAGTAGAAGAGACCCACAAGTGCAATGCTATCACAAACCTCTTAAACCACTAGCTGGAAATCCCTTGCTGAATGCAATTTCAAGACAGTCTTACAGTAAATAACAGTGCAAGAAAGAACATTTTTTTTGTAAAAAGCAGTGAAATGCACACATAAAAACAGGAAACAGTAGTGATTACTCAATATAATTTGTGTGATTTTGCAATAAAAGGAACTCAACTTTGCCTGCACGATGCTGGCTACAAGTAAAAAAAATACCTGAGTGCAGGCTAGGACTCCAAGCTTTACTGAGGTCTTGGAAACAGAGCAGACGATCACATGTAGCAAAGTAAGTTCACTCAATGGCAATATTGGTTTGTCCCTTTCTAATTTCTCCAAATATTTGGGGTTTCTAATACCATGGCGGGACTGGACCTCATTCTCAAGTCAAAGTATGATTAAAGTTCATGAAATTAGTACTGATTCAATCTTTGATGTCAGCCAAACGTGCTCTTCACAGCACCCGCAATGTGCCCAGTAATGACAACCTGCAATTCCTACAGGGTTACATGGATTGGTAACGTAGCTAAATAGGATTGTAAATTCTTTTTCATAAGACCCATTGCTCCTACTACTACTGGAACTGTCTTGGTATCTTTATTCCACATAGCTCTCTTTTCTGCAAATCCTGGTATCTTACGACTTTGTGTCTCTCTGTATTCAAAACACTACAGTCACTGGGTGTGGCGATTTCAACGATCAATGCTACTTTTGTCTTTTTTCTTAGACCACTATATCCAGTTTTCTAGTATCTATCTTTTGAACTGTTGGTAATGGGTGATCCCATGTGATAAAACTTCATCATTTTATGATGCTTTTTATTACTGCGGTGGTGGTGCTGCAGTAGCGTTGTCGCCTCACAGTAAGACGTTGTCCTGTTCGATTCTCAGCTAGAGCGTCTTCTGTGTGGAGACATGCGTGAATGGGCGTACCTTCGTTGAAGGCTGTGCATCAGGGCTGGCAACTCAGCACGTAAAAATCTACTGCCAATCATTAGCGGACTGGAGTTCCGCTGTGGCGACCCCTAACCGGGAAAAGCCGAAAGATGTAACAACATTTTCCATGATGCTTTTTGTTGCTCATGTTTCCAGTGTTTTTCAGCCAGTTCAGTACCATAATGTTTGCAAAATCCCCGGTGCAACAGTCTCGCCACATTTTGCCTTTCAGTATACAGTCCTCCTGCATTAGTGTGTCACAAACAGCAACAAGGTGTGTGACTGTTTCCAATTCGATTTTACAAAATCTACATTTGTCTGTTTCTCCCACATGTTCAATGGACTTTGTACACCAGAGTGTACGTAGCCCACTATTCTTGGGCTGCCTATATTAACCTTTCATTTCTTGGTTTGAATTTGCCTCTCCTTAACCATTCCTGCATTCGTTCTTGATCAACATGAGGCTCTTTCAAAAGTTTTCTATACTTGCAACTATATTTATGTTTTTCCACATTTCTTGCCTTCTCATCTGGTCCTTAAGCTTATATTCTTTCTTTTGTTGTTTGGTACATTCATTTGCTGCCTGTTTTTATCTACTTCTGGTTTGATTTCCATTACTGCTTGATGTCGATATGCTTCTACTAAATTAAGCAGAGAAGTCATCTTAGATTTACTGTCATGTTTCAGAACTTTCACTACATTTGGATCTTGTGAGGTCAGTAGATGTGTGGAGTCCCACGACTGCAGATCTATACATGTAATCAATTTCCAGGAGGCCCATCCCTGCTTCGGAATGGGGAATATATAACTCTTGGTATACGCTGATTTTATAAATCATTTGGTGAGCATGAAGCATCCTTCTTGTTTTAATATCTAATCTATCCAACACTTTTTGGGGCCAGTCAGTCAATCCAAAACTGTACGTTAGGACGGGAAGAGCAAACTGATTTATAGTTTGGATCTTGTTCCTAGATGTCAATGCTGTTCTCAGGATTAATTTAAGTATTCTAAGATATTCCTTACTGAGATTTATTTGCATTTGTTCATGTTTTATTGTTGATCGTTCATCAATTCCCAAGTATTTATACACTCCTCCTTGCTCATTCTTTTATATCACATTCTTGTCCCAAACTGTTTTCCTGGTGCCGCAGTTTTCCTGTTTTAAATGTTGCTTTTGCACATTTATCAAGACCAAATTACATTCTAATATTATCTGAAAAAGTTCTGACAATCTACAGCTGTACTTTCAGTTCCTCATCTGATGAGCTATGCAGTTTTAAATCATCAACAAAGATAAGATGAGAAGTCATTAGACTTTGTTGTTTTCTAAGAGAAAAATTGTAGCCATGGCCGAAGCTGTTAAGTAAACAGCTTAATGGATTAATGGCAAGGCAGAATAGCAATGGTGACAGTCACCCTGGAATATCCCACTTTGATTTTTTATCCCTGGGATAATAATCTGTCCTTTATCATGGCTTAATTGCAAAGTGGTTTGCCATTGTTTCATGGTTACTGTAATGTAGTCAATCCGTGTAGGTTGCATCTTATACATTTTAAGCACTCTTTTATCCATGAATGTGGGATACTATCAAATGCTTTTTTGTAGTCAATCCATGCCATACTTAGGATCTTCCCCTTTTTACAGTTCCCCGCTATAACTTTATTTAACACATGATCCTTTGTTCCATATGACTTTCTTTTATTGCCTTTTTGTTCTACTGCCATACTTGAGTGTTCTTCTAAATGACTATAAACTGTCACTGTCAATTTCAGTGTATAGTTTATACATCGTTGGAAGGCAAGTTATTGGTTTATATTTTTTAGGGTAGCTTGCAGGTTCACTCTTAAGTAAGAGGATTGTTTTGCCTGTTGTTAGCCAGTGTGGTGTTTGTTTGAGGTGTGCATATAAATAGTTCTTACTTGTGGCTAAATCCTTGTGCAAAGATGTTAATACTTTTAACCAAAAGTTAGGTACTGCATCTGGGCCTCGGGTTTTCCATTTTGAGGCTCTTCTTAAATTTGTTTTAATCTCTCTGGCTGTTAATTCATCCTATTTCATATCCTGTACCTTTAAACTTTTTCTTCTTTCTTTTACTTCTTCTATCCATTTAGCATATTTGTTATGTTCCACAGGATCTTCATAGATACTTCTCCAAAATGTATCTACTTCCTCTTTTTTTTGGTGGTCTTAAAATTTCCTTTACCCTCTTTTCCCAATTCTCTATAAAACTTTTGGGTCATCTTACTGCTTATTTTGTATTTCCTTACATTTACCTGTGTATCTACTAAGTTTGTCTGCTTGTGCTGAGATTTTTAGTTTATTTGTGATAGTGCATGATAGATCCTGGTCTGTTCTAATACTGCGCATTGCTTTAATCACATCTATCTTTCTTAGTATTTTTGCTGCTCTGTTCCCTCTTCTATAATCTTCTAACAGTGACACTTCTTGTCTTAATTGCTTTATAATTTTCTCTGTTCGATACTTCCATGATGGCATTCGATTTCTCCCCTTCCTTTCCCTCACTACCCTGTGATCTTGTGGTAGAACTTTTATCAGTTATTATTTTAGCAGTACGGTAGTCTATCCTGTTTACTTTTGTTATTATCAAATGGATTTCTATGGACAGTCCTAATTACTGCATTAATTTGTTTCATCAGACTTCTTACTTTTTCAGTTTTATTGACCTTCTGCAGTCTATTTCTCTCTTTGATCTTAATATATCTATCCATGTCCATTAAATCAAGCAACTCTTCTCTTAGCTCATTTTCTTCCAAACTGAGGGCACATCCCTTGTTTTTCATTTCCTGCAAGCATTCTATAGAAAGTTCAACAGCATCTTCCTGTGGCACATTCTCTTTAATTTCATCCTGTGCCATCTGTTGCTCTGTCATATGGGAACTCAGTGGCCTATCACTCCTCAACATTGCCTGCATCAGAGTTTCCACAGTTTCTTGTTCCTTTCCTTGCTGTCTAGCTTCAAGTGAATGTTTATACTGGTTTCCTGTGGAAGGCTCCAAAATATCTTGATATGGCACCTAACAAATTGCTTCCTATTCTGCTGATTTCCCCTTAATTTGGATATTCATTGCTCTAGCCTGTTGTGGTGCTTTCTGCATTTGATTTTCTACACTGAATCCTTCTCTTTGCAGCTGCTCCATAACCTCAATTTCTATTTCGACTTCTCCATTACTAATCTCGTTCTACTTTTCCTCTTAGTCTTCTTATTTTTTGTAAAGTTTTCCATATCTGGATTCCTTTGCCTGTATTTCTCTTCCAATATCTTTGGTGCTGCTCTTTTTGTATTGGTTTTGCTTTCTCCTCTGCATAAATATTACACCATATTAAATCTTTTTTCCTTTCCCATGTCCATATTTCTTCTTCATGTCTCCTGATCTTCTTGCTTTTCCTTATTCTGGGGAGACACTCCATCATGCTATGATTTAGTATGTGTGTTAGACCTTCTACATTAAATCCTCCACTTCACAGGCACTCCATAACTTCAACTTCTATTTCTTTAACTTCTGCTTTACTAATCATCTTTTTCACATCCTTGTGATATAAATTTTTTTATTGTGAAATTTTCCACATCTGGATACCTTTGTCTGTATTTCTCTTCGAATATATTTGAGACTGCCTTCTAATCTTAGTTAACTTGGCTTTTGCCTTGGTGTAAATATTGCACCATATCAACCTTTGTGTAAATATTGCACCATATCAAATCTCTCTTTTCCATGTCCATATTTCTTTTTTATATTTTTCAAATATCTCTAGGTTTTGTTGTTTGTATTTTCACACTTCCTCAGCTGCTTCTTTTTCCAAACAGATCAAAGTTTCTTGATCTATATACTGTTTTTCAAAAATCTGTTGTACTAATGAACACAAATTTTTATTTGAAGCTTCTCACAGTTTTTCCTGTGGAAGTATTTTTCTTTCCTCTATTTTCTCTCTTAATTATTTTGTACATCTTGTGTCTGGAAATTCTGGGCTTTTTACATAATAGTAACGATACATAATTTCTTGCTTATCCTCAATAGTCCACTCTATCATCTTTATGGAACTTCTTTGGCCAATCAATTTTTGTGGACTGCTACTTCCTTCGACAACAGGGGGGGGGGGGGGCATCCTCCCCCTGGGCCTGGCCCCATTGTAGGAATGTTTCCATATTTTGAGGATTCTACACTGTCATTTTTTTTCCAGTCTTGGCACTAGTGCGTCTATCAGGATTGGGCACTTTTTTATCCTGGGACTTGTGTACCCAGCTATCTTTTTTTTTTGTTTTTGACTTACTTCTGTCCATGATATATGCTATATAAATACAGTCTATACATCAGTGTCACCTTGGTGAGATTTTGTAAAAAAAACAGGGTCCACCTCGCGAAGGTACTCACCAAGACTTGAGGATGAATTCCATTTCAGCACTACTACTCCCCTTTGCTACCTGACTTTTCATCTCTCCATTAGTTTGCTGGGAGGGCACTATCATAGATCTATACAGTACATGGATAAATCTAGCTTCTATTTTTTTCTGATCATATCAACCAATTACTTAATGATAGTTATAAAACTAAAGGCTGTATAAAATGATTTATAAAGTCTAGGAAGTCAGAATTGATGAAATCATTGACTGTAAGCTACATCAGACCCACACTATGAATTAATAATATCCATAGGCTGTTACTAGGCCAACGATCCAAGGGGCCTTTCTATGTCTAGCCAAGTTTTCCTGAAAGAATAATGATGCCCTGCATATAAATACGACACTGAGGGCCAGGCATTTATAAGTTACCTCTATCTATAAGTGACATGGGTGCCAGGCCCAGTGCAAATTTCCTATTCCTCATCCATTTGTTTAAGTTGTACTTAAACTGGGTAATACCTGAACTCAGTTTTACATGGATGAGAAGCCTGTTCCATTGGAAGAGCTATCACTGGCACACAGTCTTTCCACCATGTTCCGTTTATGTCACAAACGGAATTCAGGTCCCTAGACCTTGTATTTCTGGTATTCTTTGACTTACAAACATGTAGGAGATTCAAAAGTGTGGGGATTGCGGATGCCTTGTAAACCAGGTACAGATCAACCCTCACTCAGCAATCTACAGGAAAATGAGTAGAGGGAAAGGGCTTTAAGGGCATAAGGCAGGTTTGTTATGCCTTGTATTCTTTTTAAAAGGAACCTTATAGTTCGCTCTAGTTGTTGCATATGCCTGGTCAAGTACATACCAAAGGGACAGCTGTCTCTATGATTGTTCTGATAAGGGCGGAGTACAGTGGAATAATGACCTCTTTGGATTTAGATGTCATGCCCTTACTTATAAGTTATGCAACATGAATGGATTTCCTTACCACTGTGGCCACGTGGACGTCGAATGTAAGGCTACTGTCCACATGCGTACCCAGATCCCTGACAACAGGGTCAACTCTTAGGAGTGCACTATCAACATATGATAACAAAGACAACTAGCATGAGTAAATTGGAAAAAAGGACAACAGAAGTATATCCATGTATGTGAAATTTGAAATAAAATATCTGAACTTGTATAATGTTTCAGACAGATATTTAAGATGAGACCTTATTCAGGAAAAAGAAGTTATGTACCTACCATAACGTTCCATGTTAGTTGTCTTCATCTCGCCTTCTTTCTTGCTGGTTGGGATCGTAGCCCATCCTCGGCTCCGACTCATCTTCTATAGCTCGAGAGCTGTTTACTGGCTCGAGGCTACCCCTTATCCCATGATGCCTAGCGCTAGCTACCCAGATCTCGTTTGAAATAGCTAACCCTAGCCATAGCTAGAGAATGAACCTCTCCAAACAAAATGTTGAGCACACCCTGTCATACTCTGTAAGTCAGTAGAGGAAACAACCAGAGAACACTCAGCCAGTGAAATTTGATCTCCTCTCGGTCCAATAGGATAGGGGGATGGAGGGTGGGACGCAAGAAAGAAGGCGAGATGAAGACAACTAACATGGAATGTTATGGTAGGTACATAACTTCTTTATGTTAAGTTGTCTATCTCGCCTTCATTCTTGATGGTTGGGACAGCGTCCCTAGCACCTACAATCCTGGGTGGCTCATTGGAACAGACTTTTCAGAACAGTGGAACCAAAGTTAGCTCTGCTCCTGGAGACCATATCTAGCTTGTAATGAGAAATAAAAGTATGAGGGTTTGCCCACATAGCAGCTGCACAGACAGAGTCCATGGGCAACCTAGACTGGAAGGCTACAGAGGTGGCCAAAGCCCTAGTAGAATGACCTTTTGGTTTGATGGATAATTCTTTGTTTTTCAGTTGATAGATGAAATTAATAATGTCAGACAACCATCTGGATAAGGTCACTTTGGAAACTGGGAGACCTTGTTTGCCCAGAGCATAGGAAAGGAATAGTTGGTCCAACTTCCTTATATCTTTTGTCCTATGCAGGTAAAAACGCAATTGTCTATGAACATCCAATTGATGTAATTTGTATTTTGCCTTGTTGGTGTGGTTAGGAAAAAACACAGGTAGGTCTATAGATTGGTTTAAATTATTTTCTGAGCAGACTTTAGGAAGGAAAGAGGGATTAGTCCTCAGAGCAACCCTGTCTTTATGAAAAACTAAGTATGGAGGACAGACACATAGTGCCTGAAGTTCAGAGACATGTCTGGCTGAAGTAATAGCTACCAGAAAGAGAGTTTTCCAAGATAGGAACTTAATGGAGCAGGATGCTACAGGTTCAAAAGGGGGCATAACTAAGGAGGTTAGTACCAAATTTAGGTCCTAAGGAGGAGGGGGATCTCTCACTGGGGGTCTAAGGAGAGTAGTCCCTCTTAGAAAAGCTTTACATAGCTTATGAGACACAATGTTTGCATTAGACAACCCAACATGAAAGTTTGAGATGGCCGCTAATTGAACCCTGATTGTAGCAGAAGCAGGGCGGCGTCTGTTGTTTCCTCCTCTGCCCCTGGAGGAAAAATTGCTACGTGTGTCTGGCGGGGCTCCCTGGGATTTTCGGAACCACATTTTGCCACTCTTCTGACCCTTGGAGTATGGTCTGGAAGGAGTGAAAAACGGAATCCCACGGCAGAGAGAGTCTTGCCTTCTTGCTCACACCTAGTCAAAGTGTCTTTCACCTGTGGTCCAAAAAGAGAGGAACCGTCAAAGGGGGTGTTGGTGAATGATGCTCTAAAGGGTTCCGCAAAATTACACAGCAGCATCCATGTGTGTCTCCTAAGGGCCACACCTGTACCTGCGGCTCTACTCGCACCATCGGCTGCATAGGAAATGAGCCTCATGGAGGAGTTGACTACAGAATTAAGGATCGGCAACTGGGAAGCCACTTTAGCTTGAGCCCCTTCAGCTGATGGATCTTGAAGTGTATTTCCGAGCTCTTTAAGGAGATCCCTCTGAAGCCGGGTAAAATGGCATAAGTAATTCAGTGACCTCATAGAAAAGGTCGCTGAAGCAAACATTCGCTTCCCGTATCTATCCATAGTCCTAGACTCCTTGTTAGGAGGATGGACAGATGAAGAAGTTTCCGCTAACTCCTTTTTAGTGGCTGCTGCTACCACCATGGCATCCACAGGAACACCTTTGGTAAGGAACTGCTTATCAAGGGGTGCAGTGATAAACTTGCCAGGTCTCCTCGGGGTTGGTTCCACTGTATCCAATGCTGACCAAGCCTTTTGAGCCACCACAGACATGAGTGGATCGAAAGGCAGAGAAACCCAGGAGGTGGAAGGTCGGGAACCGAATGCATCCAGGAATACAGACTCATCCTCAGTAGGGGCTAGGGGATTCCAGTTCTCCCTCTGCTTAAGCATTTCTAAGATGTCCGAGAAGGAAACATCTTCAGAAGGGGACCTCGGGGAACCCTTCCGAATCATCTAAGTCTGTATCAGAAGTGACAGACTCAGGGGAGTCAATGTGCTTCCTCTTGCACTTCTTCTTACGAGGGAGCTCCTCTGAATGATCAGGGGAGGCCTCTGAAGAAGAGGAAACACACAATGGGGTGCCCTGGAGAGCCGGTTCCCCACGCTTGGGGTCTGGAGGAGGAGCAGAGGTTGGTGCAGGCACTACAGGGGACGGAGCCAGTGGGGTCGATCATGGAGCTGACTCAGAGGCCAGCACACTCCTCATGACATCGAAGGCATCCCTGCCACGATGCAGAGAAGGATCCAGTTCTGAGGAAATCGGAATCCTTCTCCGCATTGAGGGAGACGGCTCCGAGGCTGAGGTAGGAGCTGAACTCACCTGCACCGAAGCTCCAAGAGGGAGAACGGGGGTTGGACAAGGGTCCGATGCCACTCGCCCCCTCGGAGCCGATGAGGGAGCCTCAGCGCCCAGATCCCTCGACGGACAGTACCATTGAGGGAATCGGACGGTATCATCGAGGGAATCTGAGCCGATGATGGAACCGAAGGAGAAATAGTTATCGGAGTCGATGGTTCCGCGACACAAACCCCAACGAACTCCGGCTCCGAGCTCAAAGGAGTTAGAGGAGGAACATCGATAGAAGTGGACGGAGCTGACACCTGTTGAGGAGGGCTGGACAACATCTTGGCAAGTGCCTGCGACTTCGGCAACCTACTGACCACTCTCTCCACGTCGTGATCCGAGAGCCTAGAGGACTGACAGGAGTGGGAAGATCTGTGAATGCGCTCACTCTGAAGCAGGGGAGACCGAGAAGCTGAATGTATGGATTCCAGAGAAGGGGACCTCAGCCTCTTGTGGCTCCGCGACGGTTCCGAAGATTCTGATGGAGCCGACGGGGAGATAGTCTCATCGATTCCGGCCGGAACCAAAGGGGCAGGTAAAGTCTGAACCAATGATGGCTCCGAGCTTGGAGCCGACGATTTGGTCGGTTTTGGGGATTTCACAGGCTGAGCCTTGGCCGGTGAATCCTGGGGCTTTAAAAGACCCCTAAGAATAAGCTTATTTTTATGCTCCTGCAGAACTCTTGGACTAAATGCATGGCATATAGAACAAGAGTCCTGCAGATGCACTGCGCCTAAGCAGTAACAGCAAGAAGTGTGCCCATCTGTCAGAGACATTTTCTGACAGCATGAGTCACACTTCTTGAATCCAGATACCTTGGATTCTTTAGACATCCTGTATCTGACAAAATACCTCAAGAGATACTACACTGATAATAGCCAAAAAGCGATAACAAAATACCACAATACCAATAACAGCAAAAAAGGAGAAAAACACACAGTATACTACAGCTAAAGCTAAAGATTTTTTTTTAAACTAGGAAGCCTCTAATTTAAATGGCTACCTAAAGGAAGATAGAAGGAAAGCCTTGAAACTAAGCGCTAACCTGACAGAAAGGGATAGGAGGGGGAGAACTCTCTAATTAAAATGAGTTCTAAGGGGTGAAACTACAACATACTTAGCTAACACAACAAGATATAGAGACTAAAAACTAAAGAATAACTCCCGAAAAAACACTAATCTTAGAAGAAAAATTAAATAAGAAACTTAATACAAGCCTGAGCCAGTAAAAACGACACCTCGCAGCTGAAGCGGCAAACGAGATCTGGGCAGCTAGCACTAGGCATCATGGGATAAGGGGTAGCCTCGCTAGCTAGGCATCATGGGATAAGGGGTAGCCTCGAGCCAGTAAACAGCTCTCGAGCTATAGAAGATGGCCGAGTTGGAGCCGAGGATCGGCTCCGATCCCAACCAGCAAGAACGAAGGCGAGATAGACAACTTAACATTATAGGATATTTGCAGATGACTACCTCTGGGAATATCTGGGGTTAACAAAGAATAGTACAGAATCATCAGACAACCTTTGTAGAGTTTACACAGGAATGACAGATACACTAATTGGTTCTCCAAGACAGAAAAGCTAATGCATGGAATGCACTACCATGTTTTATTACAGCAAGCACTAATTCAGCTATTTTTAAGAACCCAAGACACTTATTATGGGAATGACTGCTTTTATATATTGGCATGCTAGAATGACATTATTGCCAGTGCCTGAAACATATGTATGTACAGTAAGTCTGTTATAACATTCAGGATGAAAGAAGAGAGCTCCCATTTTCTTTCACTCTTTTTCACACATTTCTTACCAGAGCACTCTTTTCATGCTTTAAGGTTTCAAAATCTTAACTGTTAATATATATTGCTTATCATAGATGCCTTTACTGGAACTGTTCAGATATTTTCTTAACTGTTTATGAATGTGGCAGTTGAAGTATTGCTATACTTGAACATACTTAAAAAGCCTAAACTAACCAGCAAATCTGAATATGTCCTTTGCTATCAACAAAATGAAGGATTTTTCTCAATATGATGATATAATCACCTGGATCTTTTAAAAAAGGTTCATAAGCTCAAAGAGTTACTTTTATTTATTTAGATCAGCCATTAACAACTGTTATTTGATAACAAAGAGTGACCTCCGGCATGTACTTTCAAAAAAGAAGCACACAATGAAATAATGTAAGAAATGTATGGAATATAAACACAAGAACTATTAATCAGAAAGTAAAAACATGGAAATCCATATCATACTGCAGTACTGGATGGTTTCTTCATGCAGTTTTTGCAAGGATCTTCAAACCAATTAACTGCAGCAACATATGTCTTGTTCCTTTTTTGCATCCAAGTTATGTCTAGCTTTGTGTTTTTTCACACAGATTGGTTACATGAAAGCTCAAAATTAGCACTTCTTTTCATTCATGTATTTATGAATTAATCTTGGAAAAAAATCCAAGGATCTTCCTCAGTACTGACCCAAGCAATGGGGCAAGAGTATAAAATTAACAGGATAAAGGATTCATAACCATCACAGACCCCCCCCCCTTCCTATTTTTCTACATGCGGTCTGGGTGTGTTCAACTCCCCGCTTTGACACCCATATCAGTTGCCGGTCACACAATCCATCTATCCATCTCTTTGCTGGACATCTTTGTTCCCTCTTACCTTCTTCCTGTTTCTCCCAAATTATCTTCACCAACATGCATTCTGCTTTCCTGCATACATGCCCAAGCCACCGTAATCTATTTTTTTTTACCTTCTCTACAACTGGAGGTACTCTAGCTTCTGCTCTGATGTCATCAATTCTTGGTCTCAGGTACTTCACTCTCCATCACCTCTAGCTTTCACAACTGCTCAGCCTTCACTGCCCAGGTAACTTCTCCATACAGTAGTATTGGTCACACCATTGTTTTCTGCACCTCACATTTTATCTTCTTTGACATTTCTCTGTTGTGTATTACCCCTAATACTGTGCAGCTGGTACAGTGCAGGCTGCAGTTCCTCTGATGCTAGCTCTTACCTCCTTGTTCAGACTTCCCTTCTCTTCACCACCCTTCCCAGATACTTGAAGATGTTACCTGTTCTATTATTCATGCTCTTTTTCAATGTTCAGCTTTTTCTCATCTGACTTCTGTCATCTGCAGCCATGAAAACTATCTTGTCTGCACTCAGTTTCATCCCATGTGCCCTCAAGTTTTACATTCCATTCTCCTAGCATTTGTTATAGTTTCTGTTCAGTTTACTTGTATGCCACACTGTCAGCTTACAGGAGCTTTGTTGATTTGTCCATTCCAACCAGTCTGTGAATATAGTCCAGCAACAGTATACAAAGCAGTGGGCTCAGAGTGGAAACCTGACTTACACTCACTCTCACTGGAAATCCCTCTGAGAGTCAGAACACATACATGTTCATACTTGTGTGCCATTAGGTCCTTCTATACAGCCTGCACTAATTCTACCAGTGTTTCCAAGACTATGAATCATCACAGGACTGCCCAAATTGTCTTCCTTGGGACCATGTCATATGATTTCTCTAACTCTAGGAATGCCTAGTTGGGATCTCTCCTCATCTCCAGCTTCTTCTCCACTACCTCACTGCAAACTTCATGTCATTTGGGCTGCATCCTAATCTGAATTGAACTTCTTATCTCCCATCTCACCTACTGCATATTCATGTATTAATCACCTTCTACAGCGCTTTTAAAGCAGTCTGACAGGAGTTTGATACTTCTGTACTGCAGTGTAACAAGAGTTTAATACATCTGTACTGCATAAAGTAGTAAATGTCCCCTTTGTCCTTCTACATTGGGACTAGAATGCTTATTCTCTAGTTATCCAGGATATGCTTTTATCTCCATATTGCAAGGAGTATCGTCAGAAGAAATGTATTCCCCCAACTCACTCAGCAACTTAATCATATCTGCCATGATCTCATCTGAGTCTGCAGATTTCCCTGACTTCATTTTCTTTAGTGGTGTTCTTACTTCTTTCTAGGGTTGGTGGTTCTTCTTTTATTGCACTGTTTATGGAGCAGTACAGCATCAGCAGGGTTTTCAGCAGGGGTTTTCTTCATTCAGAAGCTGCTGGAAGTATTCCCTTCATCTGCCTTTGAAGTCTTGTAGAGTGATAAGCAAACTTTTGCTGGCATCCCTTAGTAATGGCATCTGATGGCTATCTTCTTTATCCTTCCGTCTTAGCTTTGCAAGAAGCTGTTATTGCACCTCTAATGCCTTGTTGTTTGCTAGTACAAATGCCATATAAGCTTCTTTGTTAGCCAAGCAGTACTCCTTTTAGCCTGGTCCCTCTTTTCTCTCTCTCACCTTTTCCTGTACCCCTTCTTTGTTCTGATAACTTCCTGGGGCTTCTGCATTCCACCATCATCTTTCCTTATGTACCTTATTTCCATACCTGGCTCAGCTGCACATCTTTTCTATTGTCTTACTAATGCTTTTTTAAGATCCTGCCATTTTCTGACTTCACATTTTTTCTCTTCCTCCAGTAGCTTATTAACCCAGGCCTGGGTTTTTTTGGTGGCCCACCTGACCAGCAGAGGCACAAAGACCCCCTTCCCATCATTAGCATGTAGGTCAAAGTAGGCCAGGTCCTCAGCACACTTATAAGCAAATGTCAGTGACCATTCTTGGTATTAGTCAAAGTGACCAAATCACCTCCACCCAATTATTTTGCAGATAAAGGAAGGAGGGAAAATATAAACACATCATTGACACACAAGAGAGTAAAATGGCAAACATTTCACAAAACTTACCCATGTGGAAGATCAAAGGAAATGTATTGACAAGCATCCTTGCTTTAGAGGACACTGAACCTGGAGATGGAGGTCTAAGATTTTGGTAAGTACCGTGTGCCATAATGTAGAAAAGCATGCTCTACTTGACCAATGACACTCGAGAGAGAGATCTAAATTAATCTGTAAAAAAGATCATAACCTCTACAAAGCAAAGATTAAAAGCTTAACATAATGTATGCATAGTATGTAAAAACAAAGAAGACATTTGTAAGAGCCCTATGCGTATATGCAAAAGAAACAAGAGATATGTACTTACCATAATGATACATATGTGTTGTCTCACGTTCATCTGATTCAACCTTTTGACGGTCAAACCTGACCAGATCTGACCTTGATGCCTTCTTAAGCGGTAGATCCAAGACTCTGACCCTTCCCCTACCCATAATTCCCACTTCTCTACTAAATTACTCAGAATGAGTTTGATAAGTTATACCTAGAACAATTGATTTTCTTTTATGACTAAAGAAAACTTTAGGTGTCACAGTACGGGGACATGCTAATATCACAGAAAGTACAAAAAACTATTTTATTAGACAGGGTCTTAGGTGAGGTTTGCCTGGCCACCATAAGCTGTCAGTGACAGGAGGAAGGAGGGAAAGTTGATGAATTGGCAAAAAATGAGACAATTTATCGTTACTAAGTCCATAACTTTTGTATCCGATGTTGTCTATTTTCGTGTGACTCAACCCTTGGGGACACATTCCCAAGCTGCAAAAGGCACCTGGGTGGCATGAAGGAAGAACATTTCTGGGAATAATGGATCCAAAGGAGGAGAGCACTCTGAACCGAACCTCTAACTTGTAACGAGACACAAAGGTGAGAAACGTGGACCCGGTTGCTGCTGTACAAATGTCATACTCTCTTCATGAATGCCCAGGTAGTAGCTATTGCTCTTCTGGAATAAGCTTTTGGTTTCATGTTTAGGGGTAAATCCCAGTCATTATAAACAAAAGAAATGCAGTCCAACAGCCATTTGGACATTCTGACTTTTGCTATGCTTTTCATCAATTTTGCTTTAGAGGAGGATATAAATAGTTGATCTGACTTTCTGATATCCTTGGTTCGATATAAATAGAATCTGTGCTGTCTGTAAACAACTAGCATGTGGATTACATATTCCGCTTTGTTTGAGAACCTGTTGAGAAAGAATGTCAAATCAAATGACGGATTCAAATTTACTTCTGATGTCACTTTTGGAAGGAAGGAATGATTTGTTCTTGACACTACTCTGTCTTATAGAAAATAACAAATGGTGCTTTGCAAGATACTGCTTGTAATTCAAAAATCTGTCTAGCAGATGTGACGGCAACAAGAAAAATGGTCTTCCATGAGAGATACCTGAAATCTACTGAAGCAGCTGGTTCAAAGGGTTTTTTGGGTTAAAGCTTGAAGCATGATAGTGATGTCCTATGGGGGAACTTCATCCTTGACAGGAGGTCTGAGTAAGAAAGCACTCTTGAGGAAGGCTTTGGAGATTTTTTATTTTTTTTTTTTTAAAGATGCTGTAGTGGAGTCAATGTTAAGTTGTCATTCTCGCCTTCATTCTTGCTGGATGGGTTCGGAGCCAATCCTCGGCTCCGACTCGGCCTATACTATAGCTCGAGAGCTATTTTTACCGGCTCGAGGCAGCCCTATATCCCACAATACCATGCGCTAACTCCCCAGATCTCGTTTGCCACTTCGCTGCGAGGTAGTCTGTTTTTACCGGCTCTGGTCACCAAGTGCTTTTTTCATATATATATTCAGTCTCAGTAGTTTTTTCCCAGTTACTTACCCTTCTTTAGGTCCCTTCTAACTGCCTTACCCTTTCGGTAGCCCTTTTTCCCCTTCTTTAGTTAGTTTTTTATCTTGGGCCTACAGGCTTTTCCTTAGTTTTCTCCCACCTCTTTCAGTGCATGTGTGTGGGTTTTTAGTCAGTTCCCTTTAACTTAAATAAGTGTGTGCGTGTGGACTGACTGTGTGCCTTTTCATTTTTTGTCAGGATGTCAAAGGACCCTAAGGTTTCGGGATTCAAGAAGTGTGACTCGTGCTGTCAGAAAATGTCTCTGACAGACGGTCACACTTCTTGTGTCTATTGCTTGGGGCCTTTACACCTGCAGGACTCTTGTTCCGTTTGTCACGGATTTAGTTCAAGAGTCCTGCAGGAAAGGTGTAACAAGCTCATCCTAAGGGGCTTGTTAAAGCCTGATGACTCCCCGTCCAAGTCTGGCTCGGGGAAGTCGTCAAAAACCGCCAAACCCTCGGCTCCAGCTTCTGAGCCGAGGGCTGGCGTTATCGAGACGGCTCTGACCTCGGTTCCGTCTGGCTCCGAGGCGAGCAAAGTGGTTTCTGCTCCGAAACCATCATCGGAGCCGACCCCAGCGCGCAAGCGCTCTAGGTCCCCTTCGCTAGAGTCCGTCAGATCGGCTCCGAGGTCCCCTCTCCTATCGGAGCGGAGTCATAGGACTCATTCATCAAGGTCATCCAGGCTCTCCGACCACGACATCGAGAGGGTGGTCAGTAGACTCATAAAATCTCAGGCGCTGGCCCAAATGCTCCAGAGCCCATCTCACCAGACTGTGGCTCCTTCGATACAGCTATCCATTCCTCCTCCGACTCATCTCTCGAGTTCAGAGCCGGAGTTTGTCGGAACCGTGACCTTGCCCACGTCGGAGCTGATACTTCCTCTTTCGGCTCCGGTGTCGTCGGCTCCGACCTCTTCATTGGTTCCGTCCATGGAGAGGTCCGGGCGCCGAGACTCCATTGTCAGCTCCAAGGGGGTGAGTGGCATCGGACCCTTGTCCGACCCCGCTCTCCCTCTCGGAGCTTCGGCTCTGGTTAGTTCAGCCCCGACATCATTCTCGGAGCCTTCTCTGTCGGTTCCGGGGGCGGTTCCGGTCTCTTCGGAGCCGGGGCTACCTTTGGTATCTGATAGGGGAGCCTTCGAGGTGATGAGGAGTGTGCTGGACCCAATGTCCACTCCAAGGTTAAGTTCTCAACTCCTCCCTCTGTAGTGCCTGTTACGGTCTCTGGCCATCCTCCTACACCCGACAGCAGAGATCCAAAGCATAGGGTACCCACCTTGGGTGTCTCCTCCTCTTCCGAGGGCTCCCCTGAAGTTTCAGGGGAACCCCCTAGGAAAAGAAAGTGCAAGAGGAAGCACATAGACTCCCCCGAGTCTGTCACGTCGGACACCGACTTGGATGAGTCGGAAGGTTCTCCAGATCCCCCTCTGAGGATGTCTCCTTTTCAGACATCCTGGAGATCCTAAGACAGAGGGGAAATTGGTCCACTCTCAAACCTTCCGTGGACGAGTTGGTTTACCTTGACGCCTTTGGATCTCGCCCTTCCACCTCCTGGGTGTCTCCCCCTTTCGACCCACTAATGGAGGTAGTGGCTAGAAAGGCGTGGGCAGCTCCTGATTCAATGGAACCTACCCCTAGGAGGCCTTCTAAATTTATTTCTGCACCAGATGACAAATCCTCTCTCACCAAAGGTGTTTCAGTTGATGCTATGGTGGTAGCAGCAGCCACTAAGAAGGAATCGACTTATCCTTCTGTATATGTTCGTCCTCCTAACAAAGAGTCCAGGACCATGGACAGGTACGGCAAGTGGACCTTTGCTTCAGCGACCTTTTCTATGCGATCGCTGAACTATTTATGTCATTACACCCGCCTTCAGAGAGACTTACTCAAAGAGCTGGGTGAAACGGTACAGGATCCTTCTGCTGCAGGGTTTAAGGACAAAATAAACTCTCAGCTGGCTATCCTGAACTCCATTGTTAACTCCTCCATGCGGCTTATCTCTTATGCAGCCGATGGAGCGAGTAGGGCCGCTGGCACAGGCATTGCGTTGAGACGTCACGCTTGGATGCGACTCTGTAACTTTACCGATCCCTTCAAGGCGTCCTTCACCAACACCCCCTTTGATGGTTCGGAATTGTTCGGACCTCAGGTGAAGAATACCCTCACCAGATGCGAGCAAGATGGTAAGACTCTCTCTGCCGTGGGAGTCCGTTTTTCCACGCCTTCTAGACCTTATCCTAAGGGACAGAAGGGAGGAAAGATGTGGTTCCACAAACCTCAGGAAGTCGCGCCTGCCGCACGTGGTGAATTTCCCCCTAGAGGCAGAGGGGGAAGTAATAACAGATGCCGCCCCAGGGGCAGAGGGGGTCCTCAGAACCAGGGCTCTAGGGAATCTTTTCCTGACCAACCCTTTCAGCATCCCTGAGAAGCTGCCAGACTGTCTGCCTTCGGAGGCAGTCGGGGGAAGATTCTCACTGTACCCGGAAGCCTGGCAATCCCTCTCCCAAGACACATGGGTACAGAAGATCATATCCGAGGGTTACAAAATCCCTTTCACTTTCCCTCCGGTACAACCGCCAAAACCCCTACCAGACGTACCACCCGCACAAAGGGGTCAGGCTCAGCTAGAAATAAAAAAGCTGTTAGAAAAAAGAGTCATCCAGGCATTCCCAGCAGATCAGCTAGGATCCGGAATCTACTCCAGATTCTTTTTGGTACCAAAAAAGACAGGAGAATGGAGACCCATTTTGGACCTCAGCAGGTTAAACAACTCTGTACTAAAGACAAAATTTCGGATGGTAACACTGCAGTCCATTCTACCCTTTTTGGGCAGAGACAACTGGATGTGCTCGTTAGACCTCCAGGATGCGTACTACCATATAAAAATACACAGCCGCTCCAGGAGGTTTCTCCGCTTCCGGCTGGGAGTTATTCATTTTCAATTCAGGGCCCTGCCCTTTGGTCTCACCACAGCCCCCCGGGTGTTCATCAAATGTTTGGCACTGGTCACGGCTCACCTGAGACAGAAAGGATTCCAGGTGTTTCCATACTTAAGACGACTGGCTCATTTCCGCTACCACCAAACAGGATCTCATAATGGCCAGGGATTACACTATTCAACTTTGCAACAGTCTGGGTATTTCTATAAATTTTGCAAAGTCCTCCTTGTCGCCTTGTCAATGTATAAACTTTATAGGCGCCGTATTAAACACCACAGAAATGTCTGCAACATTACCACCTCAGAGAGTGACAGACATAAGGCGGAATGTTCAGTTCCTGTTTCAGCCCAACAGAGTCCAAGTCAAGCTAGTATTGAAAGTGTTGGGCCTCATGGCGGTGGCGATTCTTCTACTTCCATTAGCCCGCTTCCACATGAGGCTCCTTCAGTGGATGCTGTTTTCTCAGTGGTCCTTTCAACAGCTACCAATGACCCACAACATTTTGATAACCCCATCTTGCAAGAAACATCTCTCCTGGTGGATGGTTTCCCCTCAGCTTTTTCAGGGCAGACTCTTTGTTCTCCCCTCTCCAGTTGCCACTGTCACAACGGATGCCTCCCTGATTGGGTGGGGGGGGGCATTATCAGGGCAGGACGGTCTAGGGCACTTGGCAACAGTCAGAATGCCACCTGCACATAAATGTTCTGGAGATGAGGGCGGTGCTTTTGACATTGCAAGCCCTTCAGAGCTCTCTTCCCACGGGGACTATAGCAACTCAAACGGACAATATGTCTGTGGTGTGGTACATAAACAAGCAGGGCGGAACAAGGTCCTACCCCCTCTGTCGAGAAGCACTCAGACTTTGGCAATGGGAGATTTCATCTCATCGGTTTCTGATAGCAACGCACATCCCCGGGAAGTCCAACATCATAGCAGACAGATTGAGCAGAACTATCCTCATGCCTCACGAGTGGTCTCTAAATCAAGCGGTAGCAGACGGAATTTTTCGGAAGTTGGGCCAGTCTTGCTGTGACCTTTTCGCAACTCCCCAAAACAGCAAGTGCCTCGACTTCTTCACACTTTTTCCTCTACCAGGCCAACCCCTCAGAGACGCTCTTGTTCACGTTTGGCCCCGGGGTCTTCTTTATGCCTTTCCTCCCTTTCCATTGATCCCGCAATTAATTCAGAAAGCAACCGCATTGAAATCCAAAATGATCCTCATTGCCCCGTTTTGGCCTTGACAAGTTTGGTTCCCGTTCCTGCACAAATACCTACTGGAACAGCCTTGGCATCTGGAACCCCCTCCAGATCTGTTGACCCACCTCACGGGCAAGCTGCATCAGTCTCTACATTCCATCAACCTCACAGCTTGGTTGCTCCACTTCCAGCCATAGCCAGGCTTCCCTTATTTCTCCTACTGTTCGTGATATCATTCTGGCTTCCCATAAGTCCAATACTAGGAAGACTTATGCGAGTAAATGGAAGCGTTTTTCACACTGGGCACAAACTAGATCCTTAGATCCTTTCCATGCACCCACTCATGAGGTTCTAGACTTTCTGGCGGAGCTTTTTCATTCAGGGTCATCATCGGCCACTATCAGGGTACAATTAGCGGCCATTGCTAATTTTCATGTTGGACTCTCAGAAGCAAATATTATGTCCCACAAACTCTGTAAAGCCTTTCTCAAGGGCATCTTTTTTGCTCAGACCTCCAGTCAAAGATCCACCCCACAATGGGATTTGAATTTAGTTCTAACCTCACTAATTCTGCCCCTTTTGAACCTGCAGCTTCTTGGTCCCTCAAACTTCTTTCTTGGAAAACGCTGTTTTAGTAGCTATAACATTTGCCAGAAGGGTATCGGAACTTCAAGCCTTCTCTGTCCGTCCTCCTTATTTGGTTTTCATAAAGACAGGGTAACTCTCAGAACAAACCCTTCCTTCCTACCAAAAGTGTTATCGGAAGCAAATCTAAACCACTCCATTGATTTGCCTGTCTTTTTCCCAGACTATACCAACAGGGCTGAACAAAAATTACATTCATTAGATGTTCATCACCAATTACGGTATTACCTAGACAGGACAAAACAATTCAGAAAGTCAGACCAGCTCTTTGTCTCTTATGCTGCAGGCAAGAAAGGGCTTCCGGTATCGAAGGTTACTCTTTCCAGATGGCTGACATCTATTATTACCTTGGTCTATGAGTTGAGACACAGGCAACTTCCCTCTAGGCCTAAGGCTCATTCAACCAGGGCACTATCAACTTCACAGGCGTTTCAAGCAAGGTTACCACTAGATGCCATTTGTGCAGCAGCTACATGGGCGTCCAAACATACCTTTATTGCCCATTACAAGCTTGATTTAGCCTCCAGAAATAGAGCTGATTTTGGTTCCACTGTACTCAGGAGTCTGTTCCATTGAGCCACCCAGGACTAAGATGCTAGGGACGCTGTCCCATCCAGCAAGAATGAAGGCGAGAATGACAACTTAACATTAAGAAGTTATGTCTTACCATAACGTTCCATGTTAGTTGTCTTCTTCTCGCCTTCTTTCTTGGCCCCTCCCTCCTGCCCCTAGCCTGGATAGACTCGAGGTTCTGAGTCCTTCCATTTCTGGAGATACAATATGTTGCGTTTTTTTCCTTGTATCCTTAGTGTTACTAGCAGGTAATCTGTACTCGTAAAAGAGGATTATAATATTATTATTATAATATTATTATTTATACTATGCCTTAGCTTCCAAACGAGATCTGGGGAGTTAGCGCATGGTATTGTGGGATATAGGGCTGCCTCGAGCAGGTAAAAATAGCTCTCGAGCTATACTATAGGCCGAGTCGGAGCCGAGGATCGGCTCCGAACCCATCCAGCAAGAAAGAAGGCGAGAAGAAGACAACTAACATGGAACGTTATGGTAAGACATAACTTCTTATTATGCCCTAAGGGAAAATTTGATATGGTGGCCATCTGCACCTCGATAGTGGAGAAACTGATAGGAAATCTAATAAGAATGGAAGAAGAACAGAAAAGGGATCTAATCCTCTCTAAGACTACCAATCAGAAAATCTTTTCCATTTGCTCTGATAACCCTTTTTGGTAGTCTGTTTTTGAGAGGCAGAAATAATATGGACCACCAAAGAGGAAAGCCTGACATCTCTGGCTATTGTCAGAATTGGAGAAACCATGCGGTCAACTTTATGCCTTTTAGATCTGGTGGAGGCAGTCCGGACAGGTGACTCAGCAGATCTGGACTGAAATCAAACACCTAAGAAAGGATGCACCAAATGAGACCAAAGGAAGGAGAACCAAATCAGCCAAAGCCAAAACGAAGCAACGAGGATCACTCTGAGCTTGCGCATTCTGACTTTCTGAATAAATTTTGTCAAGAGTGGAATGGGGAGAAAGGTGTAAAAGTGACCTGAAGGCCAATTGTGAGCTAGAGCATCCCTCGGTGACTGTCCCTGTGGAGAGAGCAGGGGAAAGTAACTACTGCACTTTTTCTTCAGGCAAGAGGCAGAGAGGTTGCAGCAAGGTTGGCCCCAGTGGCTGAAAATTTGTGTCACTGCATGATTGAGGAACCACTCAAAAGGCAGTAAAATTCACCTGCTCAGCTTGTTTTCTAGCACATTTGATATCCCCAGGATGTGCACTATCAGAAAATGATGGGAAGACATCGTCCATTGACACATACTCATGGCCTGCCAGCAAAGTGGATATAATCATGCTCACCCTTGTTTGTTGATGTACCAGACCACTATCATGTTTTCTATCTGGAAGGAAATCACACCCTTCGGGAGGAGGTCTTGAAAAGCCTGCAAGACTAGGAGGACCATTCTCATCTCCAAGACACTGGTGTGAAGATTGGCCTCTGGGGTGACAAAGCACCTTGAACAGTCTTCCCCTTAAAATGCTCCCCTCACCCCAGAAGGGAAGTGTCTATGGTTACTGTAGCCCAGGGAACTGGTGGACAAAAAGGTCTTCCTTCCTTTACTGATGGAGAGTTTATCCTCTATCAGATACAATCTCTGCAAACTTGTGTGAGATGACTTTTGGCACGGAGTGTTTGTAGACTTCGTGACCACTGGACTGAAAGAGCCCACTGTAATACTCTCATGTGGTATCTTGCCAGGGGAACTAATGTGACGGTACAGGCCATCAAACTAAACAAATGAAGAATCAACCTTGTCTGAGGAAGAGGATGCTGAATCACCTGAGAGGCCACCATTCATAAGGAAAGCTGTCTAATATCTGGAAGCTTAGCAATTTGAAGAATTGTGTTGATGTGCCATCCTATAAACTGCATTTATTGTGTGGGAGACTGTTGGATTTTTGTCTATTTCCAGGAGTGTCTTGGTGATAATACTACAGTTTTCTTAATTACATCTTCTTACCACCCCTTTGGTTCCCAGAAAAGGTTCTTTGTCGGGTAAGGAAACAGATTCCCATGGCAAATGGGGTTCTTACCATCTTGCTCACTACTAGTAAGCATTTCTTCAAATTGTGGTCCACAAAGTGTACAGACATCAATTGGGGCATTAATAAAGTAAATCTTAAAGCTTTCTGTGAAATCACAAAAGATGCATTCAGGCATGCTGATGCAAGGTGATGCTGGTGCCTGATGCTCTGGCTGTACCATCAGCTGCACTGGAAAGCAATAGCCACATCAGAAGTGGATTGTAGGGCTGAGAGTTGGGTGTCCACTGTTTTTTGAACATCTGTTAAGTTACCCACAAGGGACTTGAAAAGCTACTTTGTCAGATCCCTCTAAAAAACAAGTCATATGCACAGGGTAAGGTGGTGCTCTAAGTGTGAAAGTGACTGAAGCATAAGTCTTCCCAATCTGTCCAGCATTCTTGACTCCAAATGGGGAGTGAGCACAGGAAATTTCCTTAGATAGTTTCTTTTTCAGGACTGCTGCTATTACCATGGCATCTACTTGTGGTCCTTTAGACCAACATTTCCTGTCCTTTGAGGCTGCTAAAATCCTATCGGCCTTCTTGGGGATAGATTCCACTATGTCAGGGTCCTTCCATGCTCGCTGTGCCACAATATCTATAAAGGTGATACCACACATGTCGCAAGTATGCCAGTAACAAAGACCTCAAGGAACCATGGCATCTAATGGTGGTCCTTTAGTCCAATGTTTCTTGTCCTTTGGGACTACTAAGATCATATCTGCATTCTTAGTGATAGGTTTCACTACATCAGGGTCCTTCCATGGCCACTGTACCAGAAGGTCTATGACGGCATCCACAGGCAGTACCACACAGGACACAGATGAGCCAATACCAAAGACTGAGGAACACATTCATCTGGGAAGGGGTTACAGTGCACTGACCCCCTTTCTGTTTCATCATTTCTTGAATATCACCAAATGTGATGTTTTATAGGGGGATCTAGGGGACCCTTCACCTTCATCTAAATCTCTCTCTTTAGTGACAAACTCTGGAGAAATGTCTAAGCATTTCCATTTGCATGTCTAATTTCTAGTGCCTTATCTCTGGGAAACCTCTGGAAACAAGTCTGAATTAGAATGAGAAACTGAGCGGCGAGTATCTTCTAATCCTAAAGGTACTGACTATCACTGCTGATCAGAATGACAGGAATAAGTCACAGTATCCACTGGGAGGTGTTATTTCTAAGAAACCAAGGTAAGCACCTGACATCTTGGTCTAACCAAGACACATTTAACTGCCTTGAAAGCACACATCACGATCAAAGCCAGGGGATGTTCCCCCCTACACAGTCAGGAAATATTCCTCGTCCAATCAAGGTCAGCTTTCAGGAAGACCTTGGACCCAAGCCACTGAAAGCAGAGGCCCAAAGAGATAGAGATGGCACCAAAAACTACTGTGCTGACTCTAATGCTGTAACCCTAGAACTGGATAAGACCAGTCCTTATCCAAGAGAATAAGAGTCAAAGAGAATAAGGGCTGCTGTTGACACCAAAGTTCTTTGAACTGTCAGCTTCAACTGAGGTGCATCAGGAGGGCTTATACCCATGGGGACTGCATCTAAACGGCATGCTTGTACTGTACCAGAGAGGAAAAGGGAGGGGTAGTTGGACCCATACCCTGAGCACCCTGAGGGGACAGTATCAAGAGAACTCCAAGCTAGATTTGTGTCCTTAAGAATTTCCTCCTCATACGGTCGATGACTATCTCAAAAAGACTTGAGGTATACCAAGCTGATGTCTATGACGATGCCCTTAACTGAGGTTTACAGTACCATCTATATCTCTCCTGTAAGATGTGTGAGTGGAGCCTAGGACCCATTGGCTCTGCGGAGAATGTAGCTTGAGATGAGGGAGAGTTGATTTGAGTAAATGGTGGATCCAACATCTTTGGAGCTTTGTGTGCTAGACCTGAAGAATATGTCGGATACGGGGACCTTTTTCTAGATTTCTCAAACCTTTTCTCTTCAGATCATTTCTCTGTCTCTCTGGTTTTCATTTGACTTTTCCTTTTTCTTCCTTTTCTCCACTTTACTGCCTGGAGAAACGGAAGCTGGACTAGGACTAGTGGACATGGTTTGTGAGGAAGAAGATCCTGTCTGGGGGGGGGGGGGGGGGGGGCAAGCCTTTCAATACAAGTTTCTCCTTCCTGCCTTGAATGGCTCTGAATTCAAATGAAGCACAGACTTCACAATCAGCCTCCAGATGGGCAGCACGTAAGCAGTAGACAGAGTGTGCAGATCTTGGGGGTGGAATTGTGCCCATTGTCCGATCACTTCTTAAATTCTAGTAGTTTTTCTGACATGAAAAAGACATACTGTACCACACTAAAATACAACTATTCAAAAAACATAATTTCCTATCACTTTCTAAAATCTCTCTTGAATGACAGTCGCACAAAAAAAGTCCTAACAGCTAACTATATCTAATAACTATCTTAAAATGGTACCCACAGTACTATGCTAAGACTAACACTATGAAAAACTATCAAGAAATGTACAAAATAGCAATAAACGCATCTATAGAAAAGTTAAACGCATCTATAGAAAAGTGTAATATTAAGTTAAGTGGTTAGGGAGGAGACCAAACATAGCCATTGTTGAAAGAAAAGGAATGCTTTCCTTTATTGTGAACGACAGCGCTCTCAAACACGCGTCTGGAAGGCTCAGGTGGCAAACAAGATCTGAGGTAATTTAGTAGACAGGAGGGAATTATGGGTAAGGGAGGAGTCAGAGTCTCTGATCTATAGCTTTAGAAGAAGGTTAGATTCAACCCAGAGGTTGAACCAGATGAAGGCAGACATCATCGGATCAACTTTTATGTCACTAAAGCACTTAAAACCAGCCCAGGTCCTGAAATTACTTAACAGGCCACCCCTAATTTATAAACAAAATTTTGTAATGTTAACATTGTAAGTGTCTTACATTTCGTTACATAAAGACTGTAGTACATCTACATCAGCCAATACACAGAATTACATTCACCTACAGATGCCAGCTCCAGGGGCATAAAAAAATAAATTCCTGACTATTGTTCAGGCAACCTGATAATGCTTACTGGCTTGGACACTGGATAGATTTGGTAGGGGAAGGATAGGCACACCCATCCTGGGAGGGAGAGGGTAGTCTGGGGGGCTTTAATGTCACAATCCTTAGGACTAGTGGAAGTGTGAGAGACTGTCCCTGGGGCAGGTGTTCGGGGATCAAGCCACTTCAGTCGCAGCCCTCAATGCAAATGCACAAGCATGCATCTACATTACGTAAGGCACTGTTGTCCAATTTGAATATTCTCTTACAACTTAATGTATCAGCTTCACATGTTTAATCTTTTCAATTTCCTAACTGAAATAATTTTTACAGATGCTTAAATTTTAAGACTGTATACACAGACAGAAGCAGTAAGGAAAAGAAACAATTCAGTTCTAGAAACAGTGCAAATGACTGCAACTTTTATTGAAGCATTTCATAATTTAATCCATTAACTGTCTTGGTAGCATTGTCTGCCAGTTGCTCTAATTTATTGATGGGCAAATGGAATGTTCTGCTTAACTTTTTTAGCCATGATCTAGCCTCTAGGCACATTTTTATTATTAGAGAAAGTACTGTTGTGTAAATAAACTTACCACAATAGTAGAACTTCTAATAAGATCACTGTTACAGTAGCCAAAGCTATTTGGGTCCTACCACCCTTCATGACTTGGCAGTTTTCAAAGCTTTTTGGTGCCTTCCATGGGCAATGTCTGAAGCTCAAGAGGGGCTCCACAAAAAGACAGAGTAAATCTATTCAGAGCTTTTTGCCTAGAAAAAAAAAGAGGCCAAGAACCCTGAAATTATAACGCTAAGACACAAAACAGATTAAATTACATGTAGAAGGGCATATATCCACACCCTGATAAGAGAGAAAATAAACCCAGAAAATTAAGGGGGCTGGAGAGCAGGATGGACCTATAAGAGTGATCTTATTAGAAAATCTTCTGCCATGTTAAGTTTGCTTATATAACTGTACTATGTTCAACATACAGATCACTGTTGCAGTAGCCTGAGCTATTTTGGTAGTTTACCATAGCTTAAAATTAGAAAGTGAGAAGGCTAACAAATTAAGACTCCCAGAACCCCTTGAGAAAGGTTCTAGCAAAGCCTGTTCTGGACCTGGAAAAGGAATCCAGTTTGTAGTACTTTGTAAATGTATGTAGGGAGGTCCAAACTGTTGCCTTTAGAATACTTCAAGTCTACCTATTTCTGGAAAGCCAATGAAGAAGCTAAAGCTTTTGTGGAAAGGGCCCTAACCCTACCTGGAAGTAGCTTATAAGGGGAGCATAAAAAAAGGCAATTGCCTGAGACAACCATCTGGAAATAAGTCTGCGTTGACACAGGGTGTCGCTTCCTCTTACCTTGGCAGGAGACAAACAGCTGATCACTCCTGAAGGTTTACATTTTGTCTAGGTAGTATCTGTACTGCTTGTGGACATCTAGAACAAGAAAAATCTTTTCTCCATTGTTCTTGGGATCAAGAAAGAAAAAAAGAAGTTATGTACTCACCATAACATTCCATCTGAGTAGCTGTACTTCATTTGTCTTCAACCTATGGGCCACGGATCTGTATCGGATCCGAGCCAGCAACTATTACTAGCACCTGCTCCGAGCTCCAAACTCCTCCCCTTCCCATAATACACTTCCACTGCCTTCCATCCCCAGATCGAGTTTGCTGAGTCTTATACTGATAATCCGACCTGAAAAATTACTTGTGACTTATACTGCAGCTCATAGGCTGATCATATGCCAAGGCCCGGGGGAAAGAGGGAGGGATGGTTGAAGACAAATGTAGCACAACCACTCAGATGGAACGTTATGTGAGTACATAATTTCTTTATCTGAAGTAGTTTACTTCATTTGGTCTTCAACCTGTGGGACATAGTCCCCAGCTACTAACTCCTGGGAGGCCCTCATGGAAGGATATTCCGGAGCACCGCGGAACCAAAGGATGCTCTCCTTCTGGAAGTCAAATCCAATTTGTAATGAGAAATAAACGTATGAGATGAGGACCAAGTAGCTGCAGAACAAATATCACCCAAAGACACTCTAGACCAAAAGGCCACAGAAGTAGCCATGGACCTAGTGGAATGAGCTTTCACCTGACCTGGAGGAGACATGCTTCTGTCCTTATATACCTGAAGGATGCATGAAGAGATCCATCTAGCAATAGTGATCTTGGAGATTGTTTTTATCCTTCTTTAAACCCTTTTTGGGGAAAACTATTGATCAAATTTATGTACATTTTTTGTCCTGTTTAAATAGAATCGTAACGGTCTATGAACAGGTGGAGTTTGTATTCCATCTTGTTAGGAAAAATTGGGAAAAAACATAGGCAAATTAATGGTCCGATTGATATTGACTGGTGAAGCCACCTTAGGAAGAAAGGATAGGTGGTTTGAAGGGAAACCCTATCGTTGTGAAAAATCATAAGGAACTTTGACGGACAAGGCCTGTAATTCTGAGACCCTTTTAGCCGGCGTCATAGCCAACAGAAAAGCTTTTTTCCCCAAGATAAAAATTTCAGATCTGCAGCTGTGGCAGGCTTGAAAGACAGAGCGACCAAAACTTGAAGAACCATAGTAAGGTCCCATGGGGGAACAGGATCTTTGACTGGGGGGGTGGGGGGGGCGTAACAAAAATTTGCCTTTAATAAAGGCTTTACACAGTCTGGAAGAGGCTAAAGAGGCAGAATTCTCACCCACATGAAAATGAAAGACGGCAGCCAACTGAACCTTGACAGTAGAAGAACTAGCTCTGTGTTGAAAAATATCAGCTAGAAAATCAAGAATAGTGGAAATAGGAGCCACTAAAAGGTTTAAACTCCTTTGAGAGGCCCAAAAGGAAAAATTCTTCCACTTGCTGCGATAAACTTCCTGGTCGAAGACTTATGAGCAGCCATCAGAATAGATCTGAGGAGGATAGTCCAGGAGTCCTAGCAATCACAGGAACTGGAGCAGCCAAGCTGTGTGCTTCAGACTGTCCAGATTCAGATAAGGCACCCCCCAAAGGGTGTGAAATTAGATCCTGAATGGGATCTAGGAGCCAGAAGGTGAGACCAAAGGAAGGGAAATCATACCTGGCGAGGCCAGAACTGGACAATGAGGATCACTTTGCCCCCCAGTCGAGCTTTCTGTAGAAACCTCGGAATAAGAGGTACTGGTGGGTAAACATACAGAAGACCAGGAGGCCAAGCATGAACTAGAGCTTCTCTGGGGGACTCGCCCGGCCAGGGGTTCAGGGCAAAAAACTTGCTGCATTTCACGTTGGAAGGAGATGTGCAGAGATCGTAGAAAGGTTGACCCCATTCGCTGAAGATCTGTTCTGCTACTGACATATTCAGGGACCACTCGTAAGGCATCAGAATGGTCTGACTTAACCTTTCCACTAGGATGTTGGGCCGTCCCAAAATGTGCATTGCGATGAGAAAGCGACTGGTGGAGATAGCCCATTCCACACTCTCATGGCCTCGTGGCAAAGGGGGTATGATCTGGTCCCTCCCTGTTTGTTGATATTACAGACCACTGACATGTTGTCTGACTGAATTGCAATCGTTCCCAGGGGAAGAAAGGCATGAAGGGCCTGCAACACTAGAAGGACCGCCCTCATCTCTAGAACATTTATGTGCAAGCTGGTCTCTATGGGGGACCCACAGGCCTTGGACTGTCCTGCCCGAACAATGCCTGCCCACCCGAGTTGAGAGGCATCCATGGTCACTGTGGCTTGGGTCGAGGCTGGAACAAAGGGCTGTCCCTCCAAAATGTCCGGAGAGCACATCCACCATAGGAGGGACGACCGACAGACTCAACTGAGTTGAACTGGATATGCCAATGGCAGTTCCAACAGAGACCATTGTACAGCTAGAGTCCACTGTAGAATTCTCATGTGTAACCAGGCACACGAGAGAAGAGTTATGGTCGCCGCCAGAGAGCCTAAGGCCCTCACCACCGATTCTGCTGTTGGGAGATGAGAGTGGTAGATCAGAGAGACATGCATTCTCAGGTTTAGAACTCTCTCAGAGGTCATGAAGATTTTGCACTGAAGAGCATCTATCCTGGCACCAATGTAGTTGATCACCTGTACAGGATCTAGGAGAGATTTGGATGCATTGATTGTGATCCCCAAAAACAGGGCAAGAATCAGGAAATAATCCCTGGTTTGGGAGAGTAGACACCTGGTGGGAGCAGTGAAGAGCCAATCGTCCAGGTACGGATAGACCTGAATTCCCTAAAGCCTCAGGTGAGCCGCTACCACCGCCATCACTTTGGTAAACACCCTGGGGGCTGTGGTGAGACCAAAGGGTAGGGCTCGAAATTGATAATGATTGACTCCTAGCCGGAAGCGGAGAAACCTCCTGGAGCTTCTGTGCATTTTTATGTGATAGTAAGCATCCTGGAGGTCTAACGAGCACATCCAGTCGCTCTCTTGCAGGTATGGCATGATGGACTGTAATGTGACCATCTGGAACTTCTCTTTGGCAACTGACAGGTTCAGGGTAGAGAGGTCCAGAATGGGCCTTAAGTCCCCTGTTTTCTTTGGCACCAAAAAGAACCCGGAGTAGAAGCCCAATTCGGACTGATCTGGGGGGGACGGTTTTGATTTCTCATTTTTCTAGCAGCTTGGAAATTGCCTGTGCTGCTGCCTCCCTTTGCATGGGTGGTACATCCAGGAGGTGTCTGGGAGATTTGGGGGAACCCACGAAGGGGAAAGAGTATCCTCTGGATATGATCTGAAGCACCCAGTGGTCTGTTGTTATGGACAATCGTCCCCCGACTGCCTCCAGAGTAGAGCAGTCGGCCAACCCCTCAGGATTGCTGCCTGGGTCTGTTCGAGAAAGGTTCTCAAAACCCAAAATTCCTGGAACCCCCTCTGCCTCTGAGCCGGCGTCCATTCTGTCCCCCTCGGCCTCTGGGGGAAGGAGAGACCCGAGTGTCTCGGGAATACTGTGACTTCCGGAACCACATCTTCTTTTGCCCTCTCTGGTTCTGGGAAAAAGACCTTTGACAGTTCGAGAATCTGATCCTGACGGCAGACAGTGTCTTCCTGCCCTTCTCACTCTGGACTAATGTCTCTTTGACGATCTTACCAAAGAGAGTACAACCATCATAAGGGGCATTGGTAAAGGACACCTTGAAGGGTTCTGAAAATTGACATAACCTGAGCCAGGCGTTGCGCCTCATGGACATGCCAGACCCAGCCACCCTAGCCGCTCCTTCCGCAGCATGTGAAAGGAGTCGCATGGACCTGCTGGAGACTGCTTTTAGAATGGCCATCCTCGCGGAGAACGAAGCCTTGTCCTCCTGTGACACTGACTTGGGGGGGACTCCTCCAGCTCCTTTACCAGGTCGCGTTGGAGTCTGTTGACATGGGCCAGGTAGTTCAGCGCCCTAATCGAAAAGGTAGCTGAAGCGTAAACCCGCTTCCCTAGGCAATCCATCATCTGTGACTCTCAGTCAGGAGGATGAACCGAGGAACTTTCCTGAGCAAGTTCCTTCTTCGTGGCTGCTGCTACCACCATGGCGTCTACGAGGGAGCCCTTGTTCTATGCTGGTCTGTCTATGGGAGGGCTTAAAATCTTGTCAGGTCACTTTGGGATAGGTTCAATGGTGTCTGGTTCCTTCCATGCCTGCGAGGTGACCAGATCCACCAAAGAATCCACAGGAGGGGACACCCAGGAAGTAGATGGGCCCATGCCGAAAGCCTCCAAGAGCACAGACTAGTCAGAAGAAGGTTTGGGGGCAGACCAACCTCCCCAGTGGTGCAGGATTTCCATGATGTCTCCAAAGGAGACATCCTCGGGAGGTGACCTAAAGGAACCTTCTCCATCATCCAAGTCCGTGTCCTCAGTGAGGTACTTGGGGGAGTCCAAGTGCCCCCTCTTACACGTATGCTTGCGAGGTACTTCTCAGATTGGGGGGTCTCTGGGGGACCTCGCAAACCACTTGTTCCTTAGGGGGAACAGTCTGGGGCTCCTTGAGCACGGGCTGTCCCTCTGGTAAAACGTAGACAGAGCCGAGGGGGTCTGGGTAGAGTCCAAGGGGACAGACAGGGGTCTTGTTCCAGAGGACAGAACCTTTTCTACCACGCCAAATGCCGATGGAGAGCGAACCTCCTGAGAAACCAAGAAAGAGGCCAGTCTCCCCAGGTCTGACGAAAGAATCGGAGCTGGGCCTGAAGTGGATGGAGCTCCGAGGGAGGGAACTTGGCCTGACAAAGGCGGAGCCGATGAAAAAAGTTCCACTCCCTCGGATCCAACACCCAAGCTCCAGCTCAGAGAGTGGTTTGGATCCAAGCTGGTTGGATCAGAAATGCTCCAGGTAGCTGTCAGTCGAGGAAGCAGATACCGTTGGTGCCGACCCCCTGGCCAAAGCCATCCTCGGATCCGAATACTCCAAACCCGAAGGTCCGATCGGAGAAGGAGCTATCGGCTGGAAAAAAGGAAGCAAGCTCCCCCCTTCGGAGGGAGGTGGGGCTGGGAAGACCCCCATCTGGATCAGAGTACGGATAAACCTCCTCCTCATTTTATCCAGAACAACCTCTGACAACGACCGGGTGGACCTCGATGAAACCACTGACTTTTACCTGGCAGGTCAGGGCACCAAGGCCCTAAAAGCTGAAAGTGTCTCCTCCGGCTCCGAGGAGAACCTCGCAGATTGGAGCAGAGGGGAGTCACACATCCGTAATGTTTTTACAGGTAAAGGGAGGTCCGGAGACCTCTTTCGCTTTTCCCTCGCCTTCGACTCTCTCACCCTCTCTCTGCCCCTTTTCCACTCCACCTCCACAGGCTTTTGTACAGGAGGCTGAGTCCCAGCCTGGGAGGGAGGGGAAGCTAGGGAAAGAGAGGAAGGAGAGGCAGCCACAGCGACCGAAGCCAGAGATGAGGAAACAGTCTCTGAAGGGGGAAGAAGGCCTTTGAGGGCCAACTTGGCCTTCCTATCCTTAATGGCATGGGGGTTGAATCCCACACTTATACTGCAGTCCACACTAAGATGAGCCACACCCAAGCACATAACACAGTGTGGCCATCTGCAGGGGATAATTTATGGCCACACTCAGTGCAACGTTCGAAGATAGGCTTATCAGCCATACTATCAGAGAAAGAACCCTTAAGAAAAAAAGTTGTTTCTTTCTTACTGACACACACACACACACACCCACTCACCACACTCAAACACAGAAAACACTGAAGGGGGAGGGGAAGCAAAAATCTAAACAACAATACAGACTACTGTAACTATCCTAACACTCTATACCTCGACGCACCAAGCGAGGGGAGGAGAAATGGGAACCTACACTACCACTATCTAACAAATTTTTAAGAAAAACAATACTCAAAAAGGTTTTACCCACTTGACTAAGTTGGCGCTCAAGAGATCACTATGCATAAGCGATTTGCGGCAAACAAGATCTGGGGATGGAAGGCAGTGGAAGTGTATTATGGGTAAGGGGGAGGAGTTTGTAGCTCAGAGCAGGTGCTAGTAATAGTTTCCGGCTCAGATCCGATATGGATCCGTGACCCACAAGTTGAAGACCAAATGAAGTAAACTACTTTAGATCAAGGAGATTAACAATGTGGCTTAAAGTAAACTCTGAAACCAATTTACTCATACAAGGATTAGTTCTCAAAGAAACCCTGTCTTTACAAAAAAACAAGGCAGGGTTGACTCATCATAAGAGCTTGTAACATGGATACGCTTCTAGCAGAGGTCAGAGCAATGAGTAAAACAGTCTTCAGTGTTAAGTCAGCCTCATGATCTGGTTCAAAGGGAGAAATGGTATGCTTTAACAGCACAAAGTACAGATTCCAAGGAGAAGCCACTTGCTTATTATGTGGACACATGCAATAGCCCTTTCAAAAGCTGTTTAAGTTGAGAATGGATAGAAAGGGGTGATCAAGTGGTAGACAAGCCGAAATGTCCAAAAATGTACCCTGAAGGAGGAATAAGTAAGGCCAGAGAACAGCAACTCACACAAATAAACAAAAAAATAAACAAAAAACAGAGACAGCCAAGCCTGAAGAGGGCCTTAGTTCTTGAATTGCACAAACTAGAACATCTTTTCCACTTTCCAATAAATGATTTTTGAGCTTGTGTACTGTAGACAGACAATTATCCAAATGTTGATTATCAGAAACATCAATTATCTGAATGCAGCCTTCCACAAAGTTTTTGGGTAGGAAAAATCATAAAGTCTGAATATGTAAAATTTATACATATTCGTTTATGCATGTTTTTTGAGCTTACAGTCCACTTGTACATGAAAATATTCTTTAGTGTCCACTGCAATCACTGAATCATTGAAAAGCATGCAGCAAAAACAAGATGTTTGCAGTTTTTTATCCGGTTCAATGTATGTTTGATTATCCAAACTACCCTAGGTCTCGATTAGTTCACATAATAGAGTGTCTGCTGTATGTATTTTTGCAACCTTTAGTATCTAATGGTGTCTTCAGAAAAAAAGTGCCTAAAGGCTGACAAAATTCTATCATCCAAGCAGTGAGACAAAGAGTTTTAGTTTGGGGTGTACTGAACTACCACTATCTGGTGTGACCAAATTCAAACGGCGGAGAAGCCTCAGGTAACTGCCTTTGGCCAGATTGGAAGGAAGGAAAACGGTCTTCTGAATCTTCAAAAACAACACTAAGTATTAGTGGAAAGGATGGAAAAGCATAAAGGAGCATTCCCATCTATGGGAATGAGAAGACATCTGTCTTCCAGGCCTTTTTGCAAGGAGTCCTGGAGCAAAATTTCTAAAAAGACAGTCATGCTGACTGGGAGAACTGTCCTTAATTTTTGAAGCCTCCTTGCCGCAGAGGACGTGGCTATTCCCTGATGTTTGCTGGTTGCATGTACTACACCAAGAGCACTGGGAGAAAAGATGAGAGGCATGACACCAAGCAGCTACATCAGAGTCCCACACCAGTGGATGAGGTAGAACAGTAGCTGGCCAAACACCTGAAGACTCCTTAACAACTTTCTTCAAAGGAAGATAAAACCAAAGAGACCAGAGGATGTCAAAAATGAGATGTCAAAAGTGGATACGGGAACCTAAATGGTTTGGAAATGGGTAAAGTAGAGAACGAATAATTCTGAGGTAGGTAAACCACTTGACAGTAACCCTCAAGCACAGTATCTTGCTATAGAAACAAAAAACACTCAAGTTCTGACTAAAATTACAGAAAATAAAGTACAATTGTATCAATAAACTTATCATAAAGTTAGCTGGTTGAATAATTACTGCTGCAGTAGCCTTAGCTATAGTGGTTACATCTTGCTAGCTAGCTTTGAAAGCTTAAGGGCACATTCCACATGCCTAGCCCATTAACAGCAAGAACAGAGCAGAAAAAAAAAGGTCTCGGCAGTAAGCCCTTCACAGCTTTCATGCCAGCTGACAGAGTGAAGTTAGAGCCCTAAAAGGGGTTAAAGTTAGGAAAATAAAAATAAAAGTCCTAACCCTGGCAACAAAAACATAGAAGCCAAGAGGTTGTAGAGAGGAAGGGAGTGGCTACTGTAGCAGTGATCATTCAAACATCTAGTATTATGATTAGTTTACTTATGGGAACTGATACTATGTTCAACATTTGATCACTGCTGTAAGTAGCTATAAGCCAGACTATCATAGCTTATATTAAATGAGTGGATGAAGGATGAGGGGGTCAAGGAGACCCTGGAGAATGGTCCTGGACCTGGTGAAAGAATGTAGTCTGTAGTGCCTTGTAAAGCTATGTACAAAGGGACAAACTGCTGCTGCTACTAGAATCAGAAGTGTAGCTGTGTCCACCACTGCCTTTGGCTGGAAATGTGAACCAGTATCCCACCCCCTCAGCTCTTCAAGTGAATCGCAAAAAAAAAAAAAAAAAATACTGGCACACCAAGCAGGTCACCAGAAGCCTGATGAGCTGGTCAAATGGAGAAACAGTTATTTTTTTCTAAAACAAAGTTAAGATCCCAGAGAAAGACCCACCTGTTTTCTAACAGACTTGGTACAGAGCACCCCTTTCAAAAACATTTTACCATGGGAATGCACTGAAAGAGGAGGATCTATGAGCATACATGCTAAGATGGTCAACAAGTGTACCCTGATAAAGGAGTAAGACAGGCCTGAGGATAAATCACATATTGCAGAACCACAGAAATACTACCCTTGAAAGGATGTTGTTCTTGTCTTGGCACCAGCCAGAAAATCATTTTCATTTTATCCAGGAAATTACAGACCTTTAAGTCTGACCAGTGCAACTTGGATCTATGGATGGGAAACCAATAATTTACCCCAGGGACTGCCCTGTACTACTAATGCACACAGGTAGCAGCTAAATGCTGTATCCCCTCAAATTATCTACTATGTTATCTCAGTAACTCTCATAAAGGGTATTATAGAATTATCAACTATGGGAAGGGTAAAGTTAGTCTCTATATGTGATAAGTTAATTCAAGCACAAAAAGGAAAATGGCTAGACTTAAAATGGTCCTCAAAGGCAGCTAGCCTAGTACTTACCTATGAACCCATTTACTAAAATATGATTCCCTAGAGGTGGGTTTTCTTGTCTCCTTTAAATACCTGCTGCACATCCTCAGAAAATACCTACCTTAAAGGTATTAAAACTATCATCCAGGCAGTTGGCTGAAGTTATTTCAAGTTGAGTGCAACAAACAAGCCTTGTCTTGTGCAAATAGGTGTGGTCTGTGAGAAAGCTTGTGGCAATTGGCCTTGGCCATTTCCAAAAGAAGGGAGAGAGACTGTTTGCCTGGGCCAGAAGGAAATCACCAAAATTATATTTGAAGAGTCTTCCTGAAGCATTGGAATGACCCTGGACATCAGAGGACAGCAAGAACTGCACACAGGAACATTCTTGTCTGAGGAAATGAGAATGCATCTGTTTTCCAGACATTCTTACATGGTGTCATAGAGTAGAATTTTACCAGTTGACTGTTGTGAGCGGAAACAAACAGATTTGAAGTAATCCCCTCACAGCTTGATCAATTCATGCAAGACCTCTTGATTCAGTTTCCAGGGTCTGTACTTGTCCTGCTCACACTGTTTACCACAACCCTTTGCTCTGACAGAATGCAAGACACTCAGAGTGAGATGCTCTGACAGAATGTAAGATATTTGTAGAGTGAGACTGTGTTGAAAAGCTATATCCCAGGCTACCACAGCTTGTCTGCAGACAGGGTAACAATCTGGTTCTCCCCTATTTGTTTATGTACCACATAACTGTGGTACTGTCTGCAACCATTTGTAAGTGGTCTTGGTCACCACAGTTTATTGTGAGGGTTGACAGCATTTACTACTCCCCTTGCAAAGCCACAGGTGGCTGTAGTTACAGATAGTGCTGGAGCTGGAAGGGAAAATGACAGACCTGGATGCAGGTAAAAATATTTTTTTTCCCCACAAAAGTTGCTCATTTTTCACAAATCCCAAAAGAGAGATCTGGAATGCCAGGGGATGTTGATGTTGGGACCAATATGAATTCAGGTACCACTGAATTTTTCTCATGTGGAGTCTGAGGCCTCAGCTTGAGTGGAAAACAAAAGGATAGATCCAGATATAGATCTACTGTTTCCTGAGGAAGAAAAGCTCTTTGAACAGGGGTATCTAGCAGACACCTTAGGGAAATAATCATGCGAGGAGTCGAGCAAGACTTAATGATATCCTCCTGAATGCCAGTCTGTGAAGGAGACCTTGCACCCAAGTGAGACATTCCTGAAACTTTGAAAAGACTGCAAAGGTAAGTAAGTCATCTAAGTAAGGAAAATGTGAATACCTTGCACTTTACAGTACGCTATCCCTGGAGACAGACACTTTAAGAATACTCTTGGAGCAGTGGATAATTCAAAGAGTAATGTCAGAGAAAAACAAGATCTAAACACACAAGACATCAAGAAATGTTTTGACTATGATGCTACAGGAATGGGATACATATCCTTTAAATTTAGTGTCACAGAAACACTAAAATGGGTAAGGAGAGGCCCATAGGGCATGAAGGTATAAAATTCTGAACTTTGGATCTTTCACAAACTGTTTTAGAAAAGAAAGATCCAACACTGGATCTTTCACAAACTGGTTTAGAAAAGAAAGATCCAAGAGTGGTGTCCGTGAAGCTTCTTTGTTTGGTACCAGAAATATTCTTGAATAAAAACCTTCCCCCTTCTGAGAAGGAGTGATAGCTTCTAACACCTCCTGAGTCAACATATGTTAAATGACAGGAGGGATACATGATCCAGTAGATAAGGATCAAACCCGTGAAAAGAAGGCAGGCATTATAACTGCCTTCTGTATTGCTCAGAACCCATTTGCCTTAAGACTATCCACTGCCAAAGAAAGAACTGCAAAACAGAAATTTTGGGGGGAAATTGAAAGACTTGCCAGAGTGAGAAGGGAGGCATGACATAGTCTGTCGGACTCATTAGACTATTCCTGTTTCTTGGGGTCTCCTCCTCTTGTTAAGAAGTAGCTGTAAAATCCATTTTTTTTTAACAAGAAACATCTTTACTGAAATATCGCTTATGATACAGGCAATCATACATTTATATAAATGAAAACAAACCATACTTACATATTTTCAGTTGCAAACATTATACATCACTTATAATCTTCTATACATTCACTACAAGTCAAACATTACAAAGCTCAGCCAATTTCTGCCTTCCCTTAAATTTATTCCTCCACCAAAACATTATTCTGTTTACACTGTTCCCACAATTACCATTTTCTATGTAATTTGCTCCTACCCTTTTCCAAAGATCCCACTTCGAGTTCTTTTCTCTGTTACTATATTCATTACTTCTAGTATGGTTGGTTTATATTTTGATTTTCATTTTCTAGTAATTGCTTTTTTTGGCAGACACCAGCCACGCAAATTAAATTCAACAAGGCCTTACTATGTCTAGGCAATCCCTATTCTGTTTCACAGCTCAAAAAATTCATTTCCTTAGTTACACTAATTTGCTCACTCAATATTTCTGACAGAGTAGTCTACAAAGTTTGCAAACTCATTATACTCCCTCCAAAAATTTTCTGAATTACCTTTTTCTTCCCTATCGCACCTCCAACATTTGCAGTCTACTTGAAGAAAAATTCTTTGGAGTCTGCTTAGGGTATAAAATATCGACGCAAACACTTCAAGCAAAGATCCTAAATCTTCTAGACTTTTTCACATATCTGGGTGCCATACACATATCATCCCATTGTTTCTTTGTGAACTGAATCTCTTTCCAATCCTTTCTAACCTCCTCTGATTGTTTCCTACAGTTAACATGCAATATTTTACATGTCCTCCTAATTATCCCTTTTTTTAATAGCAGCTTTTGTTCTAGATTCTACTAAAAACTCTACTTGTGTTAGGTCTTTCACTTAGGATCCCCCTGCTACTCTCTTCTTTTTGTCTGAACTCTTGATATCAATCTATGATAAGGAAGGCAATCTCTAGTCTGTAGCCCAAATGAAATCTTGGCCTCTTCCCATTCCATTACCTTTACCTCTCTAATTATTTGCAACCAATACCTTGGTTCCTTTGCCAGTTTTTCCAGTAAATTTCAGCCCCTCTTGCATATTCTCTGTACCCCTAATTGCAGTCATCCTTATAGGCAGAATCTTCTTTCTCCACTCTCACGTTGGCTTTGTTCTTATAATACTTTCTGATACTTTATGAATATAATATTCTGTATGGTTATTGTTGTTCGCCTTAAGCAGCAGCATTCAAAATCCTAGCCTCTCCTTATTTCTTGAGCTTCCCCTGTTTCATCTTCATCCTTTTCCACTTTAAATTATATCTTTCTGTTTGCGCTATATTATAGGAACCTTAACTGTGTAGCTCTGAAATACCCCTTCAAATCAGGTGATCCTGAACCACCTTGTTCTATTGGAAAGATCATCTTCCACACAAAATCCTTTTTAGTCTATGCACCTAAGTACTTAAGTTTACCATGTCTCATATGGTATTGTTGAACCAATTTTTGAGTGGGTAGATAGTTTACAGCTACTGCGTTTGTTTTATCTTCATTAATTTTGTTTGTTTGTGTCTTTTCGGCTTTTCCCGGTTAGGGGTCGCCACAGAGGAACTCCGGTCTGCTAATGATTGGCAGTTGATTTTTACCTACCGGCTTGCCAGGCCTGCCTCACAACCCTCAACGAAGGTACGCCCATTCACGCATGTCTCCACGCAGAAGACGCTCTAACTGAGAATATCCTGAAAAAACTTGAAACCGTCTCAGAAAGTTCCACAAGACTGAAATGTCCTTTTCTGGTTTTATTGTGTAAAAATAATATATTGCCACGGTGGTACGGCGGTAGTGTTGTTACCTCACAGCAAGAGGTTCTCCCGTTCGATTCTCGGCTGGGCTTGGGAGTGCCTTCTGTGTGGAGTCTGCATGTCCTCCCAGCGGTTGGGTAGCGTTCGAAAGACATGCGTGTGTAAATGGGCGTGCCTTCACTGAAGGTTGAGCGTCGAGCTGGCACCTCAGCATTTCATAAAAATCTACTGACAATCATTAGCAGACCGGAGTTCCGCTGTGACGACCCCTTACCGGGAAAAGCTGAAAGACAAACAACAACAACAATCGTGTAAAAATAATATAATCTGTAAATAAAGCCAACTTTCCTGGATTACCATATCAAATCCTTGAAATTTATGAGTCCATTATTTTCTTTACCGATAGTTCTAAATATAACACAGATAATAAAGAGGAAAAGAGGCACCCCTGTCTGGTTCCTCTGCTCAGAGAGATCAGACAGGACCCTCCCACACACACTTTATATTCACCTCTGATTCATTACACATCCTGCTAATCAACCTAATTATTTTTTCTACTATCCAAAGTAACAGACAGGAAAAGATGAATGTTTAACATTTTGCTTTATTTTTGACAGCAAATTCTAAACAGGCAGACTTAATTTTCACAGGCAAAACTTCCCTATGGACAAGCATGTTGGGCTAGACAAGGACAGATGTATTTCAGTCTCTTTCCTCTGAGACTGATAAAAAGGTACTCCCTCGCCAGCCAAGGGCACTCCCAACAGCTACTGATGAAGTGTCTGGCCCACAGTCTATGGTAGCAGTAGAGACTACACTAGAAGGAGGCAGACAAAGATGAATGTTTTGAGGAACCAGAAAAGGCCACAGCAGAGTTACCCATCCATGGCTAAGGCAGTTTAGTAAGCCTCCTGAAGGGTCAAAGGCTCTTTGGATTTTTTTTCTTTTTCTGGTTGGAGCAAGGAAGAACTGAGGGATCAATAAGTGGTTACAAAATTAATTTGAAAAAGATGCCTGAATCTCAGAGAAGCCTGGTAGCAGTAGTAGGTATTAAAGGTAACTTAAAAAAAAGTTGAATTTTCAACCAAAAATAGTAGAAATCACTTTAAACATTTACCTGGTCCCCAAACATAATGTAACACAAATTTTAGACAGGATTTCTGAAAAGAAAAAAAAAGGAATCCTCACAATAAAAAGTAAAGTCATGTGACCATAAATAAAACCATTTTTCCTAGCTTAAAATATTTTTTTACAGCTATAAAACAAGACGTGGAAGGTTAGTACCCCACAAGGGAACTTATTTGCCTAGCAATGGAGAATTGTTAGCCAACCACTGATCCTCAAATGCCCACTCTTCAGCAGCAGGAAATCTCAGAAGGACTTGACACCCAAACCACTGTCTTTCTTCAGCTCTGCTCAATCTGGTAATGCTTTGGTTGTGTGGAGGCTGTCCTCAAACTTTCCAAGTTGGCTGGTTGTTATATCCTTACCAGGATATAACACACACAGTTAAAACTATTGCAGCAGTGATCAAGAGTCATGGGGCAAAACTTTTCCAACTACTTGTTGTGAGCAGGTCAAATTGACATGTTCCCCACAGCTAGATAAAATCCTGGAAGGCCCCCTGATTGAACTTTCATTTGTGACGGTCTTCCTGGTCTTGCTCAACTTGCCTACCACAAGTCTGCTCTGACAAAGTAAAAATCCTGCAGAATGAGTGTGCAGAATTGCTATATCTCAGGGTACGATGGGTAATGCATACAGAGGGTAAGATCTGGAAGCCCTCAGAGTAATTATACACTACACATCACTGTGGTGTAGCCTCTGATCACTTCCTTAGGTCCACAGGACCACAGATGATTGACACAGTTGAGTGAATTTATTACTGCCAACTTCTCTTTGATGTTGAAGTGCCTTAGTCTATCTTTTTAGTTCCAAAGACACTACAATTACACCCCCAAGACACAGTCCTCCAAGCAATGTCTGAGGCATTTTTTGGTACAGACTACATTGGAGCTGGAATATAGAATGGGATACCGGATTCAGACAAATGTGGTCTCTCTGCCAGAACAGTTCAATTTTTATAAATCCCAAAACTGAATACGAAAAGTGTCAGGGGGAATTGAAGTCACCATACAAACATTGGGTACCGTTAAATTTTTCTTTGAAATATATATTTCATGTGGAGTCTGGTTAGAGTAATCATGAGAATCATATATGCCATGAATTGGACAACCCTAAGAACTTCATATGCCGAAGTGCTGGACTGAGTGGTAAGACTCAGAGATAGATATAAAAATCTGTTTTATCCTGTGGTATAAAGCTCTTAATGCACATATCCAGGCGATACTATACTCTAGAAGACCTTTGTGGAGAATGGAATAAGTCTAGATTGTTGAATGTTCTCCTGGAAACGCCAGTTTGAGAAGGAGATCTCTTGCCAAGTGAGAGATTCCTGACTCTCTGAAACAGACCCTGCAAACATAAACACGACATCAAAATAAGGAAAAAAGTTAAACTTGCAGTTTACAGTAGGCTATCACTGGTGACAGTCACTTTGTGAATACCCATGGGGTAGAGGAATACATAAAAGTTAATGCAGAGAACAGAAAGTATAATCTAGACACAGAAAAACCCAAACTGAAAATGTCTGAAAACTGCACTTATAGGACTACATGATTACCAAAGATAAATAAATAAAAAGAAGAAGAAAAAAAGAGGTAACAGGCTTTGAAGGGATAGCATTTTGAAATTTAAAACTTCCACAAACTGGTTAAGCAAGGAAAGATTAAGAAATGGTATCAATGAAGTGTCTTTCTCTGATATCAAAAACATCCTAGAATAAAAACCCTTTCCCTGCAAAAGGGGTAGAGACAGAGAGACACACACACACATACAGACAGTATTACACCTAGACCCAGCAGATGTTGAAAGGCAGGTGAAAATAGGAAAGTTAGACCTGGATGATGATGGTAAGGGGCTCCTACAGCCACCAGAATAACCTAATGGACTGTTGTCAGGCAATGAAATGGAGATCCAGAAATAAGGGGAAAATATAGCTTGCCAGGGTGGGAGGAGAAATGGGGGGAAATATGGATTGCCAGGGTGGGAAGAGAGGATGTGTAGATATTCATTCAAACTTACAGGACTATCTTCTTGATTGTCTGCTTGCTTAAAGACTGCTGATCTACTTAATTTGGTATTTATAAAAGGATCCCGTAACAGGGATGAAACTTTAAATAAAATTGAAGGAAAGCTGAAAAAGTGAATCACCTCCTGAATCAAGTTCTCACTCATCAAGCCAATCACCTGGCAGAGCCAGGACAGCCCTTCACACTCACAGACAGGACCCTTTCAATTTCCCTAGGATCCAACAGGAACAGCATATGAACCACAAACATAGTCAACACCTACTGTTCCATACCAAATATCACACACACCAAAAAAGGATGCTGAACCAAGCTCAATGCTGGGATGAAAGAAGAGGAAAAGAAAAATGAAAACCATAAAGACAGATCCATGTTGTCTCGGTCTGGCTCAATGTGTGGGTCATTGGATCTGACTCAGATCAGAGACTAGCCATATTCTAAAGACTTAAGCTCCCAAGCTCTACCTTCTCTACCCATAATCTCTTGCACAACTAGGACTACCTCAGATTGAGTTTGACCCCTCTTCCATCACTTAATCCTAAAAGAAACCACTAAGGACCCCAACAAAGAAAGAGCACAATCATCTCCAACTTGGTTGCCCCAAGATCGACAGAAACACCTACAAGGCAGAGGCAGGTGGGAAAGAAGGTTGAATCAGATGGAAAGAAGCAACATGGATCTATTGTTATGGTGAGTACAGAACTTTGTACCCAATGTTGTCTTTTCCATCTGGGTTCAACCTGAGGGACAGAGCCCCCTGTGACACAAAACCCTATGGAGTTCCTAAGAAAACATTATGTGCAACATGGTGGAACCAAAGGAGGCACCAAACCTCCACTGAATGTCCAATTTGCAATGGGACACAAATGTGTAAATACTCACCAAAGCAGCAGCACAATCATCATTGAAAGCAGCTCTGGAGAAAAAAGCTGCAGAAGTAGCCATAGCTCTAGTAGAATGACCTTTCGGTTTATGAGGCAAGGCCTTCCCTTTCAAACTTTACCCAAATGAAATATAATCAGACAGCCACTTGGACAGAGTAACCTTAGACAATGATGCACCCAACAGGGCTTATGAAAAGGAAACAAATAATTCACTAGTCCTTCTGAAAGATTTGTTTATGTCAAAGTAAAACCTCAATTGTCTATGAACATCAAGACAATGCAGTAAATATATTAGAACATTGGCAAGTGAGTGGTCCGACTCAAACTGTTCTCCATTGCCTCCTTTGGGAGAAAAGCAGAATCCATTTAGAGGGACACACTGTCTTTTTAAAAAAAACAAATATAGAGGTAACCAAGAATAGAGCTTGCAGTTTTGGTGGAGGTAACAGCTACCAAGAATAAGGTTTTTACAAAACAACTTCAAGTAAACTGTAGTGGAAGGCTCAAATGGAAGTGCAGCAAGCACTTGAACCATAAACGGCAAGTATCTTAGTGGAAATGGACCCCCGGACTGGAAGACATAACAAAATAGTTCCCTTGAGAAAGGCCTTTTAAATAAGAGCTACCAATAGCATATTATCTCTGCCAATGTGCAAGCTAGAAATAGCTGCCAATTGTACCTTAGTACATTAACTGTATCCCGAGTGAAACAAGTCAGCAAAAAAAGTCCAGAAACACCTCCAAAGGATCATAGGAGGTTACTAGGCTAATGATCCCAGGGCTCTTACAAGCCTATCCAAGTTTTAACCTTATTTCCATGACCAGCACCTACTTCTTGACATGAAGCGACAGTCTGTTCCAAAGGTGTGGCAACCTCTGGGAGACAAATCTGTCCCTCCAGCAGGTTCTATTAATGTCACATACCAGGTTAAGGCCATTACAGAGAGTAACCTGTGTGCCATTTGACTTACGGATAAGCAGCATTTTCAATAAAGCAGATTCAAAGATTGCCTTATATGCAAGGCAGAGATCACCTCTGAGCAGTATGTATGAATCAGAATAGAGAGACAGTGATTTAGATGGTCCTCATAGGACCAATGCTGGAGACCTTGAATTTTCCTTGTGAGGAACCTTTATGGTCTCACCAACTGCTGCAGGTGCTTGGAAAGGTATATACCAAAAGAAGCATTGTACTCAATTATTGGCCTGATGAGGGATGAGTACAGGGAGGTTATAACTTCTTTTTTTCTAGAGGCAATGCCCTTACTTATGAGATGAGCAATACAGAATGCCCTTCTTACCACTGTGGAGACATGGTGATCAAAGTGTAAGGTTGCTGACAACCTGTGTGCTGAGATTTCTCACCACTGAGTGTGTACTTGGGGTGTTATTTGTTGTGGTAGTTAGCAGGAACATCAGTCTTACTGAAAGGGATGATAATACATTTTTCTGCATTGAGTTTACGGCCATGACTTTGGCACCAGTCATTTGTTTGTGTAAGATCCTTTTGTAGGATGTTGACATTGTTTGGAGATTCTATAACATCGTTTGGAGAGTATTTCCTAGAATGTATGTTGCAATCAGAAGCTGAGATGGGAAAGGATCAAAATCTTTAGAGTTACACTAAAAGCAAAACTTTTCCAATTACTAGCACATACTTTGTGTGCACAGACACCTAATGACAAGAGAAAATATGTACCACTCTGTCTAAAAGCCTGGGATCTCTGGCCATCAGGGGAATTGGAGAAACCATGAGGTTAACCTGAGCAAATGAAAGGTGGGAGGACCCAGGCCTGCCTGGTGAAAAATCAGATCCAGAATGGGATTCAGGACCCAAACAGGGTAGCTTAGAATAGGCCAAAGAAAGAGGAACTACACCTGATGGGGCCAAAAAGGAGCGACGAGTATCACAATCGCTTTCCAACAGGCAGCCTTCTACCGAAACTTTATTATCAGTGGGGTTGGAGGATACGCATACAAAAGACCCTGGGCCAAGCATACAGAAAAATGTTCCTGGGTGACTGTCCCGAAAGAGGAACTAAGGCATAATAGCTGTTACACTTGCTGTTCAACAGGGAAGCAAACAGGTTGCAACAAGGAGAGCCCCAGAGCTGAAAAATCCTAGGGCATTCCTCAGATTCAGGAACCATTCATGAGGAAAAAGAAAGTTCCTGTTCAGACTGTTTGCTAAAATGTTGGATTTTCCCAGAATATATGTTGCAATCAGAAACCATTGAGATTAAATTTCTCCTTGTGAAATCCTTATGGTCTTCCAACAAAGGAAGGGTAAGAACAGGTTCCTCTCTGTTTGGATAACAAATGACAGATATACTGCCTATTTGAACTGAGATGACACCCTTGGGAAGACTGTCCTGAAAGGCTTGCAATGCAAGAAGGACTGCTTATCTCCAAGATGATGATGTGAAGACTGACCTCAGTCATGGACAAGGTCTCTTGGAAAGTCTTCCCTTTGAAATGCCCCCCACATTAGAAGAGATGTGTCAATTGTGAATATACCCAGCAGGGAAGGGGGAATACAAATGGTCTCCTGGTGAACACCAGCGGGGACTCAAACATTTGTCAGCATGATGAGAAACTCCAATCGTATGATTCAAGTAAGACCACTGCACTGAAATATTCTGCTGCTGATCTCTCAAGTGGTTCCTTGCCAGGGGGAACTAAGCAGATGGCTTCTGCCATGTGCCTTAACAGGTTGAGAACAACAATGCAAGAGGTCTTCTGTAAGATGGCAAGGAAATGGCTTGGTAATGACAAATATCCTCTGGAAGAAGGAAGTTTTGCAATTTGAGAGACTGTGTCCAAGTGACAACCTATGAATTCTGTCTGAATGAGGTGAAAAGTGGATGTTTGATAGCTGACCATGGTCCCCAAGGAACTACACAGCTGGAGTAAGGCATCCCTGTCCCGGACTAAAGATGATCTGATAGAGGCGGATAGGAGTCAATCATCCAGGTAAAAGAAGAACTGAAACCCCTGCTGCCTGAGCCTGGCTGCTATGACTGCCATGCACTTGGTGAACACCCAAGGATGGTGTTGATATCAAAGGGCAGCTGTTTGAACTGATAATGACTGGCTTCCAACTAGAAGTGCAGAAACCTCCTGGAATACCTCTCTATCTTTACATGCTGGTAGGCATCCTTGAGGATAATAAAGCACATACAGTAATCCTTCCTTGACAGAGAGGCAGGATGGATTGCATTGTGACTACCTGGAACTTAGTCTGTCTGACAAAGTGGTTTAACTTGTTCAAATTCAAAACTGGCTTGAGGCCCTTGCTCTTATTTGGAACCAAAAAAAACCCTGAATAGATGCCAGATCTGTGTTGGTCTGGCGGGACCTCTTGGATGACTCAATTTCTAACAGCTTCTGAATTTTGATGGCTGCATTCTTTCTCTGTCCAGGTGGTACGTCTGGACGATATCTGGGATTTACCAATGAAGTCTCTAAAAATGGAATCATGTAACCTCTGGATCTGACTCAACACCCACGTGTCCGAAGTGATGGCCTCACAAGCTTCTGGGTGTAGAGCTGAATTACCCCAGACTGCCTCCAGAGTCTGGCAGTTGGGCAAAGCCTCAGGGTCGCTGAAAAGGCCCCAAAGAAAAATCTCTGTGGAAACCCTAGTTCTGCGGACCACCCTTGCTGTGTGAGCAGCACCCATTGTGGTTACCTCCCCCTGCCATATAGGGAACATTCAAAAGGAGCTTCCTAGAAAGGCTGATGGGTTTTGCTGAAGCACAGATGTCCCCCCCTCTCTTTCTGGTTCCAAGAGAATGCCCATTGAGGGATAGAAAACATACTTGAATGGCAGACTGTTTTTCCACCCTGCCTGCTTCTGGTCAAAGTATCCTTAACCTTAGGTCAAAAAAGTGAAGGGCCATCATAGAAGGCATTAATAAAGGATGCCTTGAAGCAGACTGCAAAATTACACAACCTCATCCAAGTGTGGCAACACATGGCAATGCCAGTGCCACATTTGAAATTAGATGCATGGGCAAATTGGCAATAGACTGCAAGTTGGACAACTGGGTCTCCAGAGTCTTTTGAGACTCTGGAGTCTGCTGTGTGTTAACCACCCTTGACTATTCTGACACAATGTCCCACTGAAGACTTGTCAAGTGAGTGAGAGAGTTTAATTCACTCAGTGTGAATGTGGCTAAGGCATAGGAGCATTTCCCTCACCAATCCAACATACGAGACTCTCTATTTGGGTGAAGAACTGATGAAACACTCTTCTGCGATGTCTGTCTTAGTGGCCACCACCACCACAACAGTATCAACAGTATGACCCTTACTACAGTGTTGCTGGTCCTTGGGAGTGGCCAGAATCTTGTTTAGTTTCTTTGGAACTGGTTCCACCATATCAGGCTCCTTCTATGCCCTCCAGGACCCCAGGTCAACAAAGCATGTCCTGACGGGAAACCACCCAGAACTTGCATGTTCCCATCCTGAAGGCCTCCAAAAATACTGATTCCTCCATAGACAGGGCTACGGCAGTCCAACCCTGTGCTGGCACAGCAGCTCCAAAAGATCATCAAAAGTGATTATGAAAATAAAAAATATTTCCATATGTATATAATACTTCAAAAATCAAGTGACTTATAAACTGTTGCATGACATCGGGTGAAACCTTAGATGCTGAAGAAAACAGTCAGTGATATTTACACTGTAAATTGCACATCTTGAACAATATTCAGAGTTACTTATATTGCTAATTATATAATTAAGCATATTTTTTCATATTTCTGTAAATATCTCAATACACATGCACTCATAGAGGAATTTCTTGTTGTCGTGTCAAATTGTATGCCTGGTTAACAAAAATGTTCTAACAATACATGTATAGGTTTGTACAGTTTCCCAGATAACAGAATTAGTTTGTGAAAGTTTACCAAAAAAATATAATTTGGGTTCATGCATATTTTACCATATTATAGTACTTACAGAAAGACTGTGAATGCACCAACTATTATCACTATAAAGAACACTTCTTACTGATAACACATCTATTTGTGCAATTTTAACAGCTTTTACTGTTCACAAAATATTAACATTTATCTCATGCTTTTTAAGTTTATTTTTCAGAAAATGCTCAGGAATGTAAGCTGTGTGTAGGTAGCTAGAGGTGTGACATTCCCCATCACATAATGAGCTAACAAGTAAAACAGAGACAAGGGAGGATAAATGTTTAACTTTTTGGTTCTCTTAAACAGGAAGCTCCCTATTGCAGCAGAATGGACTCATGACAGGGATATCACCTCCAGGAATAAGGAATCTGATCTAGGCAGAGGAGGATTCCCTGCACCTTACACTGAGACTGACAACAGGGATTCTCCCATGCCTGCTGAGGGTACTCCCAACAGCTAAGGAGGGCATGTCTTACTCCTATTCCACCTCAGCTGAAGGAATTACACCAGAGGAAGCCAAGGAACAAGATGAGTGTCTCATTAACCAGAAATGGCCACAGCAGGTTCATCCATCTGAGACAAGAGTAAAGTAGCAGCATTCTGAAGTGGCAAATGCTGTTAAATCATTTTCTTTATCTTGTCCCTGCAAGGAAAGGGAGAAGAAACCAAGGTACCTCTATGATTTTCCAAAGTTAAACAGAGGAAGAAGCCTGAAACATGGCAGCAACAATCAGTAAACAAAATAAATGCTTCCATAAAAATAACACAGTGACAAGAACACAAACAGTTGTCCAGCCCCAAAAAACAATTTACAACAGATTTTTCTATATAAATAAAAAATATAGTAAGGTTGAATAAACTGAAGTTTACAGTCGAAGTAGAACACACTGCTTTAAGTGACAGAAATGTCTCGAGACAGTCCCAAAACAGCAAAGTTTAGCAAACGGTAAAAGGTTCATGACAAATACACAATTAGAAGTAGAAAGTTTTTCACTGAAGGGAACTTATCTGCCCAGCTATGGAGAACTGCTAGCAGACCATCGATCCTAGAACACCCACAACAGAAGCGCTCAGACCACAGATTGCCTCCAGCCTTGCTTGAGCTGTTAAGTCTGGGCATGTGGAAGCTTGCCCAGCCAATTACATTCTAGGCAGTATACAACCCATATAGCCAAGGCTACTGCAGCAGTAATGAAAAGATGAACATCTAAACGTTTCCATATAAAAAGTGAAAAAAAAATGTACATGTCAACAACCTTAGAAATAAAATGAGTCTCTACAATAACAAGTTTTCAAGCTAATTACAATAAATGTTTTAGTGAAAGGATTTCCCCAACAGGGAACTTGTTTGCCTAATTTTGAAGGCTCTCGAGCTGACTGACAGTTTAACTGCCTATCAAAGGAGCACTCTTGTCAGTGAAAAAGCTCTGAAGTAATTTATTCTCTTTTTTTTTATGGAGCTGCTCTCAAGCCCCAGAAAGTTAGTCTGTGGAAAGCATACAAAAGGCATACAAAAGCTTTGAATGCTGTCCGGCCACAAGAAGTACACCCCAATTAACTTAGGCTACTGCAACAGTGATTTATAAATTGGACATGTACGATGATAACTATTTCTATGTACATTTTTGGATTCCAAATGAATGAGTTTAATGCAAGACAAAGTTAAAGTTTTGACATGTACTATACAATTCTGAAAATGGTCATTAAAAATGCAAACAATCAATGATTTTTGAAAAAAAATGCAAACAAGATGGAGGTGGTTCAACATTTCCTTCGGTTACTGAGGATTACATAAAAAGAACAAAAAAAATCTTGACTAAAAATCCATTAATGTGTATCCTTGCATGCTACAAATTCATCTGCAGAGGAGATTAGACTCATTAATAAATAGGCTGCATAACTGGACTTCACAACAGATAAAGTGGTGTTAAGTGTTTCCACCCACAGGCATACCCTGCTGTTTCAGATTTTGGCTCTTATTACAAAAGATTTTTGGACATGATTGTATGCCCTCTTCTTGCACATGTAAGATCTACATTATCAGAGCCTTTATTAGTTCTCATTCTGAATGAGAATACTGCAGATTTTAATGTCCCCCCCTCCCCATACCATATACTCCAAATTATCATCTTTTTCATTTCCCCATCTTTTGTGCTAGTTTTTCCACAGAAGTGGCAGGAATTCCTACCAGAGCAGGGACCTATAGCTCCCAGGACAAGTGGCGTGCATATACACCATAGATTTGCAGCTATGATATAGAGCTACACTGTGCAGGCCTGAAAGGTGCTCATGCTTTCCTCAGCTACTCCTCTGATTGCCACCTCAAGGACAGGCATGTCAACTATGGCTACTCATTCCAGTCCTCATTGCTAGCTCTTTCAGTGTCAGGGCAGAAAATTGAACCTGGGCCATTTGAGACACATTCAGGGTTCCATCTCTCTGTGCCACAAAGCTATCAGAAGATGCAAATTTGATGTATGTAGTACAATGGAAACATGTTTGACACCAGCGCATTTAAAACCTTGCCCTTTACACATGGACCCCTGTGGATAACTATAATTTTCATTAAAAAAATGAAAACAGTGGGGCAGGGTCTGGCAATTCTTGCATAGGATTATGAACTGCTAAGCTAATTTCTTTGGTACAGGGTTTGTTTTCTTCACTTAAAGCTGGTATTACTTTTTTTTTTTTATAACACCTTTATTGAACCATATGGGACAAGATTCACTCACTCTAGGGATGTTAACCCAACCTGCGACATTAACAGGACATGCTGGAGAGAAAGATGCATCATCCAGAGACTGACACTCCTCTGGAACAAACTCCCAATTCACATAAAATAGAGCTCCTCAATGACCCTATTTAAGCGTAACTTACACAACTGGATGGGAGACCATAAATTTACCCCAGGGGTGTCACCTATGTCCCTTTTGGATAAGGGCAGCTGGTGCTGATCATAGACTTGCACTGCAAATATAGTCCATACAACTTCATCAATGAGGGAACAAGGGTATAACATGGCTAGACTTATAAAGACCCTAGGGCCAACAGCCTAGTAACCTCCTATGAAACTAAGAATTATCACTTTTGACATAGGCAAAGTTAAATTTATACAAAAGTAATCAAACTGTATTAACAAATTAACATTAACAAATTAACAGTGGTGAGGAAATCATTCTAAGTTGCGCAACCTATAACAAAGGTATGGCATCTAAGTCCAAGGAAATCACTGTTCCACTGTATTCGCCATTCATCAGACCTATCATTGAGTATATATCCAACAAGATGAATGTCCACAGAGGTTCCTCACTAAAAGAATACAGGGTATAAGTAATATGCCCAATGCAGACCGCCTCAAGGCTCTATCTGTCTTCTGTATTCTGTCTCCTACAGGCTTTTGAGGGGAGATCTATGCCTGGCATACAGGGCATTGTCAGACCCCACTCTGATGAACCTCCTGCATATCCGCAAAACAAACAGTACCAGAATTACCCGTTCTAAAGAATTAAACCTTGCCTGTGATATAAATAGGATCTGCTGGAGAGAGAGGTATGTATCCCAGAGACTACCTCGTCTATGGAACAGGCTCCCCATCCATGTGAAGCAGAGTTCCACCCTAATCCAATTCAAGTGCAACTTGGACAACTAGATGGGAAACCAGAAAATCATCCCTGGTTTGGCACCTATATCTCTGATACAAACAGGTAACCTGTAAATGGTTCATTTCCCAGACCCATGCTTACACTTAACAAGGGTATCGGAACTCGTCAGATTTGGGATGCATGGCTAGGCTTAAAAAGGCCCTTGTGGTCTTTAGCCTAGTAAACACCTACGAACCTATTATACTTCACATATATTGCTACACATCATATAACTTAAGCAACATTACATAAATTGCTCAATTCCTACTGCTTTTTTTAAAACAAGAAACATCTTTATTAAACCATCACTTACGGCATTAAGCAATCATACATTTATATAAATGAAAACAAACCACACTGACATGATCCTAGTTTCAAGCATTTTATATCACAAACCATACTGACACTCCTAGTGGACATACATCACTTATCTTTCCAATCATTTTCAATCAAACATCACATAGCTCATTTAAGTCCTGCCTCCTTTTAAACCTCATGCCTCCACTGTACGTATTGTTCCCACAATTCCCATTTTTCTCCTATGTAGTTTGTGCCTACCCTTTTCTAAATATCTCAATTCCAGTTGCTTTATCTCTGTTACTATATTCACTACTTCTAATACAGTTGGTTTAGATTTTGATTTCCATTTTCTAGAAATTGCTTTTTTAGGCAGCCAACACAATTAGACACAGCAAGGCCTTACCATGTCTAGGCAATTCTAATTCTGTACCACAGCTCAGAAAAATAATTTCCCTCATCACACCAATCCGCTGACCCAGCATCTCTGACAATGCATCCCGCAGGGAATCCTTAAAGTCTACCAACCCACCGCACTCCCAGAAAATATGTTCCTAAGTACCTCTTTCTTCCCCATCACACCTCAACATTTCCTGTCTACCTGAGGAAAAATTCCCTGGAGTCTACCTAAACATTTCCCAGCAAAAATCCTAAATCCTCTAGATTTTGCTGCATATTTGGGAGACATACATATATCCTCCCATCATTTCTTTGTGAACTGCTTATTCAGTCTCTCTTCCCAATCACTGCTATCCTCCTCTGATTGATTCTTACAGTTCTCATACAATACTTCATATGCTTTACTAAGTATTCCTTTTTTAATAGCAGCTTCTGTTCTAGATACTACTAAAAACTCTACCAGTGCTGGCCTTTCATTTAGGACACCCCCATTTCTTTCTCTTTGCCTATACTCTGATATCAATCCTTGATAGGAAGGCAATCTCTAACTTGCAGTCCAAATAAATTCTTGGCATCTTCCCATTCTATTACCTTTCCCTCTCTACTTATTTGCTCCCAGTACCTTGTTTCCTTTGCCAGTTTTCTCCAATAAATTTCAGTCCCCTCTTGCCTATAGCCTACATTCCAAATTGCAGTCATCCCTCTCAGCAGAATCTCCTTTCTCCTGTTCTGTGTTGGCTTAGTTCTTAAAATACTTTCTGCTACTTTATGAATATAAAACTCTGTATGATTACTGTTATTTTCCTTAAAGGCCTGCATCCAAAATCCCAGTCTCCTTGTTTCTTGAGCTTCCCCCCGGTTTCAACATCATCCCTTTCCACTATGAATTATAGTTTTCTGCTTGTGCTATGTAGAGGAGCCTTAACCGTGTAGCTCAGAAATACCCTTTTAAATTGGGTAATCCCAATCTGCCCTGTTCTACTGGATGAATCCGTGTATCCCACTTGACCCTTTCTGACTTCCCTTCTCAGATAAAGTCCTTCATCTCTTTATTAATTGCTATCCACAAATTCTACTCTGGTTGATAAAAATATTCCTGACCTGTGTATAAGACTAAAGGGACTAAAAACATTTTGACCGTTTGTAATCTTACTATTCATATCCATATAACAAAGCTTACATTTTCTCAATTTTTACATTATCTTTTGTTTAGTCTCTTCCCATATTATCCTTAGCTTCCACATCAGAATCATTTTTAATCCACACTCCTAAATACTTCATTTTATCATGTCCCCATAATAAGGATATTGCTGAACCAATTTGTGTGTGTGGGTACATAATTTACCGCTACAGCCTTTGTTTTAGCTTCATTAATTTTGTAACCGGAAACGTTTGGAAACTGTCTCCAAATGTTCCACAACACTGTAATGTCTCTTTCCGGTTTTGTCAGGAATAAAATAATATCATCTGCAAATACAGACAGCTTTTCTTGTCTATCATACTAATTACATCCTTGAATTTCTGAGTCCCTTATTTTCTTTGCCAATGGATCTAAAGATTATGCAAATAAGAAAGGGGAAAGTGGACACCCCTGCCTGGTTCCTCGGCTCAAGCAGAAATTATCAGAGAGGACCCCATCCACTTTAATTTTTGCCTCTGATCCCTCATATATCATCCTAGTCAGCATTATAATTTTTTTCAGGAAATGCAAAAGCTTCCATTGCCTTGCTCATAAAATCCCAGATTACTGTGTCAAATGTTTTCTCTGCACGAAGACCCACCAACAACAATGGTATTTTCTTACATTCTGCTTCTCTATGGGTCATCAATGTTCTGTTAATGTTGTCAAATGTTCACCTCCCCTCCACAAAAACACATTTATCCACAAGGTTTGTTTCCTTCAACCATCACTTGCCGACTGTGCGACCCTGACCAAGTCATTTAACCAGACAATGCTTTGTGACAACTGGGAATTTGGACTAAGCTCATTAATGGTCTTCTGGACAGCATGCCTGGTAACAACTTATACTGTCTAAATGCTTATAACCTCTAGCAGAGACAGTGGAATGTGCACTTGCCAAAATTATTGTGTATTTTTGCACTTCCTGGACAAAATATGTAGTAAGGCTATGGGGTCAGTGGACCACCACCTGCTTAGAATGATTCTGGAGATTTTGTGAAATGTCCATGATTTACCACAATTGTGTGTCACAAAGAACCACTGGTTATGTGGCACTCATCTTAATTACTACTGTGACTTGTGGAAAGAGAATGAGTGTTCCCACCCCCCAATTTCCTGATTATCTGAATAATAATGTTTATGGCATACAATTCACTGAGTAGTACAGTATGACATAGTTGCCATTTTTGATGGCAGGGAAACTCACCATCATAAAGGTATTATCATCAGCTAAATGTTTAATAGAAAACTCCTGCCAACAGTTCTTCATGCTTTTAACACCATAAAAAAAAGAAAAATACCATACCACAATGCTGGAAGTAAGAACAGAAATTATTTACTCTCCATAGCATATTCAGCATACAACTTTACCTGGAGTCAAAAACTGTTGAACAGCATAAAGAATAGCTGTGTAAAATCTTACCATAACCATAGAGCCCTTTTCTTCCATGTTGCATTATTCAAAACCCTTGAGTTATTCTCTGCTTAGCTACCCAAACGTCCAGCCAGTATACAAAAGCTTCTAGTCACTGAGATGTCTGACACTGGCCATATGGAGCGTGGGCCATAAAAGTGACATCTGCACGTATCTTTCCTCAGAACTGAATACCACAGTCCCAGGATAGCTGTACAGGTCTAGTGTTATCTAAGAAGGGACTATTTATTTGGAGATTTTATATATATATATATATATATATATACACACACACACACACAGACACACATATATACACATATATGTGTCTATGTTTTATATATATATATATATATATATATATATATATATATATATATATATATACACACATGTATATACACATGTATAGGGGGTAGGATGGAATACTGCAACATGGAAGAGGAGGGCATCTATAGCTATGGTAAGATTTTACACAGCTATTCTATGTCCTTCTATTCTCATGTTGCAGTATTCAAAACCCTTAGGTGAGTGCCAAAACTGAAAGGAAAGAGGAGGACGGTAGTATGGAACTGTTTTCCAAGAAACCATGCAGAACTGCCCTAGTAAATCTTGCTCTAGACCTGGAGATGTGATCCAGTTTGTAGTGTTTGGTGAAGGTATGTTGAGATGTCCATGTAGCTGCCTCTAGTATGGAAGCAGTGTGCAGTCCTTTGAAGATGACTCCAGATGAGGCCATGGCTCTAGTGGAGTGGGCTTTAATTTTTGAGGTAAGATGTTTGCCATGGTAGGTGCAACAAAAGGATATGGCCCTGGAAATCCAGGCTGAAATGGTCTGTTTTGTCACTGCTTCCCCCAGAGGTTTGGGATGAAAGGAGACAAACAACTGCTCTGATCTCCTAATGGACTTGGTCTTGTCAAGGTAGAATTTGAGTGATCTGTGAACATGAAGGGAATGCAAGACTATCTCACAGTCATTCTGTAGATGTGGAAAAAAGGTGGGAAGGTGAGTACACTGGTTCAGGGATAGCTCATTGACCACCATGGGCATGAAAGACAGGTTGGTCCTCAGAGTCGCGCTCTCCTTGTGGAAGAGGAGAAAAGGAGGGGTTGCCATGAGAGCCTGGAGCTCTGACACTCTTCTGGCTGATGTCAGGACCACCAGGAGCACAGTTTTCCAAGTGCAATGTTTCAGAGAGGCTTTAGATTCTGGTTCAAAAGGAGGAACAGTGAGCTTCTCTAGGATGTAGTTCAGGTCCCATGGAGGTGGAACTGGCCTCCGGGGGGCTGAGGTGCAGTACTCCCTTAAGGAATAACTCACTGGGAGTTGGGAGGCAAGGAGAGTGTCAAAAGGTAGACAAGTTGAAATAGCAGCTAGGTGGACCTTAACAGAACAATATGCTAACCCGGCTTGCAACAATTCACACAGATAGGACAGCATTGGTGGGACCTCCCTTGAAATGAGTCAAGCTGTCTTTGTAAACGCCAAATGGAGAATCTTTTCCATTTAGACATACAAGATCTCCTATTAGTGGGTTTCCTGGCCTCCTGCAGGCCTTTAAGCACGTCCTCGGTGTAGAGATGTCTGAAAGTGATCAAAATTCTATCACCCACAGAGTTAGATTCAGAGATCCCAGGTGGGGATGGATTAGGGATCCCTTGCCCTGTGTGAGAAGGTCCACTCTGTGAGGTAGTCTGTGATGACTGTCCCTGACTAAATGCAGAAGGAAGGGGAACCAATGCTGTCTTGGCCAAAAGGGAGTCACCAACAAGATTTTTGGTTTGTTCTGCTGGATTTTCAGCAGGATATTTTGTAGGAGTGGGAAGGGGGGGGGGGGAATGCATAGAGAAACATCCCCTTCCATGGCCAGAGAAGGCATCTGTTGCCCTTGCTAGGGAGCTGGGCACCCTGGTGCTAGGGAGCTGGGCACCCTGGTACAAAGAGTGGAAGTTGTCTGTTCAGAAGCCAGGCAAACATATCTATTTGTGGTGTACCTCACTTGTGGACTATGTCCAGGAACACATCCCTATGTAGCATCCATTCATGGGATAGTGACATGGACCTGCTCATGGTGTCTGCCTGAGTTTTTTGAGTTGAAGGAATGTAGACTGCCTGCAGGGTGACTCCATGGTGGGCTGCCAATTCCCAGGCTTGGAGTGCAAGTCTGCATAGCAAATAGGATTTTTGTCACCCCTCCCCCCATTTGTTCACATACCAGATGACTGTACTGTTGTCTGTGAACAACTTCAGGGTGTGTTGGAAGGCACTCAATGCAAATATGACTGCACTCATTTCTCTAATGTTGATGTTAAAATCCAGTGACTGTAGGACAGCAATGACTTTGTGGAGTTGGAGGTGTAGGGAACTGGAGCAGTCTGCCTGAATTAGTAGCTCATCCAGGTATGGAAAAATCTGAATCCCTTGTACCCTGCAGTAGGCTATCACTGGAGCCACACACTTGGTGTATGTCCTTTTGACTGTCTACTGTTCCAAGGGTAAGGCAGAGAACTGATAATGCGAGGAAACCAAAGAAAATCGTAAACATTTCCTGTAGATGGGTCTTATAGGGATATGCAGACATGCATCCTTTATGTCCAGTGTGGCCAGAAATGCCTGCGGCATTAGCAGTGGGATGAGGCAATTTGCTCCAGATGAGGCCCGAATCTTGGCATTGCTGTAGTACTGCCTTATAAGTACCGCATGCTAACCGATTGAGCCGCTGGAGCTTGGGAGAGATCCAGGATAGGCCTCCATTGGCCATCTTTCCTTGGGACTATGAAAAGTCTGGAGTAAAAGCCCTTTCCCTTTTCTGACAGAGGGACAGGCTGGATAGTCCCTTGAGAAAGGAGGCTAAGACTGTCTGCAAAAGGCGTAGCTGGTCTTTGGGTGGCTGTGGGATGCCTCTTAAGGAGGAGGAAGTGATCCAGGTCATGAAATAACCCTTTTCTATAACAGACAAACTTGTCAGAGGTAATACTTTGCAAGACTGGAAGACAGTGACAGAGTCTTAGGGATAGAGGAAAGGAATCTGGAGGGAGGGAAAGTAAAGGCAGGTAGTCACAGAATACCTGCTCTCTCCTGAAACTGAGGTTTCTGAGCTGGGGTCTGAGCAGGCCTGGAAGGAAGCTGCTGTTTCCTAGTGCTCTTTCTGCTTCTAGAATGAAGGGTAGAAGCAGAATGCTTCCTAATGAATGGAGTCTTAGTGGGATAATCCTTTGAAATTTTGGAACTGGGGACACAAACAAATGTTATAGGTCTTGTAATTCCTTCCCTTTTTGCTGAAGGGTTTTAAAGAGCTCTGCCACTTTAGCCCCAAAAAAGGGAAGAATTATCCAGGGGTGCATCTATAAGTTTAGCCTAGATATCATCAGGTAAAAGTTGTAGTCTTAGCCATGAATACCTAAGGACAGAGGCAGAAGCTGCAGATCTGGCCGAGGCTTCTGCAGCATCACAGCTGCATCTGACTGAATGTCTTGTTACTTGAGAAGACAAGGAGATGAGGCCAGAAATTTGTGCAGTAGAAGGCGAGTCTGGTAAATCGGACAAAAGTTTGGAAACCTGAGTCAAAAGGGCCAAGGCATACATATACATTTTATTAGAAATTTGGCCCCTTCGGGGACCTTATAAAATCTGAGAGGCCTTCCAGGGGATGGTGTTTGGGGAATCAGGGTTCAAGGAGGTTGCACTGAAGGCATCCAAAAAGGCTGACAAGACCGGAGGGATGGCAGAAGGTGAAGGAGTGTCCATCTATAAGAGTTCATAATCTCTCTTTTGAACCTCAGACATTTCAGAAGAATTCCACTTTAAAAACTCTCATTTTAGAGATGGTTTCACCAAAGGTGAAGTCTGCTCCTGGGGAGAGGGTCTCAGCAGAGTCCTCCTCTGGGGAAGCATACCCCAGAGGGGAATGCATCTGGGAAGCATAATAAAGGGACTCCTCTGAAGAAGAGTCTGAAGAATCATTAGCTTCAAGAGGCAGGGTATCTTCAGCTTGAGGCCTAGGACTAATAACTGGAGGAGCAACTAGAGAGGAAGCAGGCAAAGAAGGCCTACGGGCCATGAAAGCATTAAATAAGCTCTGGGAAAAAGCTTGACAATCAGGCAGGCTTTCTGGAGGGGAAGTGACAAGTTGTATCTTTTGTTTCCTTTTTAGAGAAAGGGTAGGCCTGGAGGCCATAGGGCATAAGGGGGGCCCTAAGTTGCAATTGTTCTGAAGCAGTGGAAGGACCTGTCTGGACATCCATTGCAAGCCAGGATTCACCCTTGTTGTCGGTACCCGTCTGCGAAACCTCCATGGATGTGCTTTACGCCCTAGGTTCTGCAGCCTCCAAAACAGTGCCCACTATACATAACTCAGCAGTTTCCATACGTTCCTCCAGGCAAATGTTGGCCACAGGAGGAACATCAGGTGGAAGAGGTGCAGCAGTAGTTTCAAGCCTGTAGACTTTGGCCTTCTTTTTTTGGTGGTTCCACGGTCTGACCGGATAGCTCTTCCATCACCAGAGCCAGATGTTTAAGACACTGGTTTTCTAAATAAATGTTTAGGGCATGCGGATGGTTGCAGTGTGTGTCAGGGATGAAGGCCTGACAAATCACGCAGGTTTTGTAGCCGTGGTTAGGCCTTAGGCAGAAAAGGCAGAGGTCGTGGGTGTACTTATGGGGGATCTAACAGCCACACCTGCACTTTCCTTTCCTGGATGACATGAACATAAACAGACATGCAGTGACCAAAAAGAAAATACAAAAAAATGGTCCCAACGGGGTACTTACCTTTAAATGCAAAGATCTGACGGCAGGGAATGCAGGAAGAGCTGACGTTCGACTGGCAGCAGGGAAGTTCAGAGGAAAGATACATGCAGACATCACTTTTATGGCCCACACTCCCTACGGTCAACGTCTTACCTACCTGGCAATGACTAGAAGCTTTTGTATCCCGGCTGAACGTTTGGGTAGCTAAGCAGAGGATAACCCCAAGGGTTTTGAATACTTTTCTGATCTCTGGTCATTGCTTAGGTTTGTAATAGTCTCCAGACTGATAGCCTAGTCTTTACATAGGAGGGGAGGGTTTGGTACAATGGTTGAAGTGTTCACCTCATAAGCACAACGTACAGGGTGTGGTTCTAATGTAGGACTATTAGCTAGGCTTAAAAAGACTCTTCAGGGCAGTTAGCCTAGTATTTGCCTATGAACCTATGACTGACTATCAAATGAAACAAATTAAGCCTTAAACTGAACTATACAAAACAAAAGGGCATAATATAAATAATAAGTACACCTTTGTAACAGATGTGACCAACTGATTTCATTATTCAAACCTTCTGGGAAAAGTATATTAACTTTCAAAATTAATTTTATTTAATAAAGCACATTTGTCACCACCCCAATAGCACAAAAAATCTCAAAGAATTAAGTTCAAAATCTCAGTCTTTCACCAAGCAGCAAATTAAGGCCAAATTACCATCGTAACAGCTACAAACAAATGCAATCGGAGGGTCATGTTGCTCAATGCTAGAAGTCTAAATCTCAAAATGCACTCGCTCGAAGCACTCGTTAACATGGAGAACATCGACATTTGTGCTGTAACAGAGACCTGGTTCAAGGAAGCAGAATGGACCCCTGCACTACCAAGCTATAACTCGTTCCATACCTTTCGGCCCCAGAACTTGGACCGAAGCTCCAAAGGCGGCAGTGTTTCCATATTCATAAAGGATGCACACACCACCAGATTGGTAGCCCAACATAACGCATCAGAGATACTTCAGGTGTAACATTGGGTAAGACAGTGATTCAGGTCGTAGCCTGCTATAGGCCCCCAACCATGTCCTAAGACTCATACTCCACATTCCTAAGAACCCTGGAGAATATTAGGGTCCAACTTAACACTCTCATACTGGGTGACTTCAACTACCCCTCCATTAACTGGGAAAACTACTCATGTACCAATACACTTGCCCAACGTTTCTTGGAATCCATCAATTCCAATGCCCTGGACCAGCTCATTCTTACCCCCACTAGAGGTAGCAACACACTTGATCTGTTCATTACTAACATGGGCGACCGTTGCTCTACACCAATAGTCAAATCCTCCTTGATTAGATCCGACCACAAACTAATCGCCTTGGAATTCCACCCCCCCCCCCCCCGCAAAAGTAACCACCATGAAAAACTTCTCTAAAGCTAACTTTGGGTTCCTAAAACCAGAGGTGGCTAACTTTATGGCACCCATGAAAATGGAGAATAGTTGCATGACTGCCGAATCATACACCAATGCACTGTAGGAACATGTACACAAATGCATGGATTTCGCCATACCCAATAGAACCAAGATGCTCTCCTCCTAAAAAAGGAAGCCAATCTGGTGGTCCCCTGCCATAAACAAACTCTACAACAGAAGGAGGAAACTGATGCGGAATAAGGTGAAGTCCCAAGACTGGAAAAACTCCACTATTAGCCTCAACAAAAAGTTGTGATCCCTCATCAAATCCTCTAAAGGTAGCTATGAAAACAGAATTGCAGCAGATAGTAAAGACAACCACAAGGCCTTCTATAGATATGTAAAGAATTTCCATGGCAATACCCATATTTGCTCTGAGCTACTGCACAATGGTACCTCCTAAAGCAAGCCAACAGATATTGCCAATATACTGGCCAACAGATTCAGTGCCAACTTTACCCCCACCCAAAGGACCAATCACAATACCAGTAGATTGCCAGCACCCAGTATTACTTCTGCACAGGTTAAAACAGCACTGTCCAAGGCCAAGAATACAACTTCTATGGGACCTGACAATATCCCTGGCTGTATTCTACATGAACTACAGAGTGAACTGGCACCTCACCTATGTGCCCTGTTCAATCACAGCCTCACCTCAGGTGTTGTCCCTACTGAAAGGTGCACTGCTACAGTCATCTCTCTCCTCAAGGGAGGAGCGACTACAGACCCTGGGAACTATCGCCCCATTAGCCTGACTAGTCTGACATGCAAAGCTATGGAACACATCATCATGGACCTAACAAACAAGGATATAGGGAATCTCCAAATTCTGGATCCCACACAGCTTGGTTTTGTGAAGGGTAGATCATAGGTTCATAGGTTGGTACTAGGCTATCAGCCCTAGGGCCTATACAAGCCTAGCCCAAAAGGTACCCTGGCTTTCGCCACCCAAGAAAATTATTTTCCTGTGCCCCTGTTGAGCAGAGCCACAGAGGTGATCCCCAGGGTAAATTTCCTATTTCCCATCCAATCATCAAGATTTTTCTTGAAGAGTGCTAATGAGGAGCTTTGTTTGATATAGATAGGAAGTTTGTTCCAGAGTAGGGGAAGTCTCTGGGACAGGAATCCATCCCTCCAGCATGCTCTATTTATTGTTGTGACAAGGTTTAGGTCACTAGAGCATGTAGCTCGGAGGGATTGGGATTTCTTTAAGTGTAGCATGTCCAACAGCTCTTGAGTTTGACATAGCTTTGTATGTTAGGCAGAGATTGCCTCTGAGTAGGCGATACGTGACAGAGTAAAGTTGGAGTTTTTTGAGATGGTCTGAGTAGGGTCATCTGTTTGAGGCCGGTAATCCTCTTTGTGAGGTATTTCTGCTACCATTCCAGTTGTTGTAGATGTCTTGTGAGGTACATACCAAAACGGGCACTGTACTCTATAATGGGTCTACTGAGAGACGAGTAGAGGGGAACAATGACCTCTTTTTTCCTGGATGAGAAACCTTTTGTGATGAGGTGTGCCACGTGGAAGGATTTCCTGACTACTCTGTTGATGTGATTATCAAAGGAGAGACTACTGTCCACCTGTGTCCCAAGGTCTCATCACACTTTCGGTGTTAAGTAGACTACCACCTATGTGGTAGCTCATGGGTACAGAGTTTTTACCAAAGGGGATGAGAAAGCAACTTTTTGGCACTGAGCTTGAGGCCATGGCTTTGACACCAGGCATCAGTGAGGCACTTTTGTAGGATGTCCACATCGTAAGGAGTTTCAATTATGGCTCTTAGTTTGAAGAAATCTGCAAACTTCGTTAGCCAAAGACCTTTTGTGTTAGCCTGTACTTCAGAAAAGTAGATACCAAACAGGAAAGGACCCAGGACTGAACCCTGTGGAGTATGGAGTCTGCTACCTTCACAGTCTAGGTTCGATCAATGAGCCAGTTGGAAACCCATCTTGTGACATAGGGATTTATACCTAGTTTAGTGAGTTTATTTTTATTTTTTTTATTTTTATTTAACATTTGTTGACTGGGAAAGTCCGACTAGGTTCCACAGATCCTGTTTTCAGTGGAGGCCCAGGGAGAAACACTCCAGAAGCATGTCTTTAGAATGTGGGAGGAAACCGGAGTACCCGGAGGAAACCCACGCGAACGCAGGGAGAACATGCAAACTCCACACAGAAGGCACCCCAGCCGAGAATCGAACCGGAGAACCTCTTGCTGTGAGGTGACAGCATTAACCGCTGCACCACTGCACCGCCCATTATCTTTAATTCCAGAGAGGGGGAATGGTGTCAAAAACCTTGGCAAGATCTAGATAGGCTGTGTGAACCACCTTACCCTTGTCTACGGCTTTGGTGATTGCTTCAAAGAAGTCTATCAGGTTTAGGAAACATGATCTGACTTTTATAAACCCGAACTGGGTGGGGTCCAGAGTTTGGAGATTACCAATGTCTTTGTTTATAAGTTCGATGATGATATGTTCCATGGCCTTGCAGACGAGGCTTGTTAGGCTAATGGGTGGTAGTTCCTGGAGTCCGTGGTGGCTCCCCCTTTGTAGAGTGGGATAACCATCGCTGGGCGCCATTCAGTGGGCACAAAGCCTGTGGTGAGGCTATGACTGAACATGGTGCTTAGGTGGGGTGCCAGTTCATTCCATAGTTCATGTAGAATGCAGCCTGGGATGTTGTCAGGTCCCATGGATGCTATGTTCTTGGCTTTGGAGAGTGTGGTTTTTACCTGTGCAGCCGTGATTACAGGAACTTTGCATTCTTCTGGTATAGAGATGGGCCCTTAAGGGGGTGAGAGGTGGGTAAAAGTTAGCACTGAACCTATCTGCCAGGATTTTGGCAATATCAGTTGGTTCTGTATATTTAGTGCCATCGTGCTGTAACTCAGTGCAGATCTGAGTGTTGCCATTGAGATTCTTGACACAGCTATAGAATGCTTTGTGGTTGCCTTTAGAATCAGTGGAGATTTTGTTTTCGTAACTAGCTTTGGAGAATTTTATGAGGGATCTCAGCTTCTTACTGAGGCTGACTAGGAAGTTCCTCCAATCATGGTATTTTACTCTTTTTTGCAACAGTTTCTTTCTTCTGTTGTAAAGTTTGTTTATGGCTGGGGACCACCAGATTGGCTTCCTTTTTTTGGAGGATAGCATTTTGGTTCTGTAAGGGATAGCATGATCCATGCACTTGTGTAAGTGCTTATAATGTGCATTTGTGTAGGATTCAGCAGTTGTACCTCTCCTGATCAACTTGGTCTACTTCTTTGCATCAGCCACCAGAGCTGTGGATGAAGGCAAGGTGGTTCACACAGCCTACCTTGATCTGGCCAAGGCCTTTGAAACCACTCCCCACTCAAGAATCATAGAAAAACTCACTAAGCTAGGCATACCCCTATATCACTATGTGGGTTGGAAACTGTCTCACAGATGGAACCCACAGTATTAAAGTAGCTGACTCCAAGTCAGACTGCCGACCAGTCACGACTGGAGTCCCACTGGGTTCGGTCCTGGGTTCTCTCCTGTTTGGTATCTACTTCTCTGAAGTCCAGGTCAACACGAAGGGACTCTGGCTGACAATGTTTGCAGATGATTGCAAGTTGGGAACTATTATTAACTCCTCAAGTGATGCTGACATCCTACAGAAAGGCCTCAGTGAGAACAACAACTGGTGTCAGAACTATGGCCTTAAGCTCAATGCCAAAAAATGTGTCATCATCCCCTTTGGGAAAATCCCATTTCCCATGAATTATCACATCGATGGTAGTCCACTGAACACAGAAGGCTTTATAAGAATATCTGGGAACACAGGCCGACAGCAACCTCTCTTTTGACCACCACATTGCCACTGTGGTTAGAAAGTCCTTCTATGTGGCACATCTTATTACTAAGGGTTTTGCATCCAGTAAGAAAGAGGTCATTGTCTCCCTCTACTCTTCTCTCATTAGGCAAATCATTGAGTACAATGCCCCATTTGGCATGTACCTCACTAGACACCTGCAACAACTGGAGAGGCTGCAAAAGTACTTCACAAAGAGGATCCTAGGCCTTAAACACTAGTCCTATATGAACAGACTAAAAAAAACTCCAACTATTCTCTGTCTCATATCACCTACTTCGATCTCTGCTTGACTTACAAAGCCATGTCCGACCCAGCTGAGTTAGAAATGCTACATCTAAAGAAATCCCAATCCCTGTGCACCACACGCTCCAGAGACCTCTACCTCATTACCACAATCAATAGAACGTGCTAGAGGGACAGGTTCATAACCCATCAACTGCCCATGCTATGAAATAGACTTCCCATAAATGTCAAACAGAGCACCTCACTGGCCCTCTTAAAGAGAAATCTTGATGAGTGGATGGGAAATAGAAAATTCACCCAGGGGATCACTCCAGTGGCTGTACTCGATAGAGGCACTGGGAACTAAAGTCGCGTGGCACAATGCCAGGGTAATCCTATGGGCTAGGCTTGTAAAGGCTCCAGGGCCATTGGCCTAGAACACCCATATCTCTCAAGTGTCCCTGATTTTCAGGGACATCTCTCACTTTGACTCAAATTTTAGCCCTGTCCCTCTTAATCCCTCCTAAAAATCGGTGCCCTTTGGAGAAAAGGTGGTCAATTATACTTAATAAATAATGACAATAATTGAAGTTATACCCTTCTTTTTACTTCAAAAATGAATATTAATTCACATTTTCTTGTTCTGACAGTGTCTCAAGTTAATAGTGAAAATATTTTAAAAGTGTCCCTGATTGTCCCTGATTCTGCTGAGATTTGTCCCCGATTGGTATGAACCTCCCCCATGCATCTCTACCATGTAATGCAACATTATTAGTGGTGTGGTCATTTCTCACATCCCTAATGCACTCCTGAATCCCAAACTTCACCTTCCTTGTTGTCTGTCAGGTGGAGACCATGTATCTCTGTGTTCTTAGAAATCCCCTTGCTGTGATAAGTTGAAGTTGTGCTACGGAACTGAAGCACACAGGCTCAAAGATGCCACTTTTGCCTACGGCAAAAGGGTTTTCTGATTCATGGTGTAGACATGCTCCATATAACAGATCTGCTGCTTGGAGAAGGACTGAGATTTTGAAAGGTTCACAAAAAGTCAGAGCTTTGAATCATGTACAACTGAACTGCAGTGCTTCTCGAGTCAAATCCAGAGTTGCTGCCTATATTAGGTAGTAGTAGTAGTACAGACAGGTGTAAATGTGAATGCCTTTGGTTCTGTAAAAGAAAATTACTGAAGCCAGGCATTTTGCAAATATCCTGGGTTTAGTATGTAAAAAAAGGCAAAGGGGTAATATTGGAAGTGAGATCCCACCCCCCCCATTTCGAACACGAGGTACCGCCTATGCGCTTTGGCTGTGGGCCTATTAATGCAAGCATCCTTTAGGTGGTTCAATGTTACCAAGAAATCTCAGGGAAGGATGAGAGTGGCAAGGGAGTTTGCAAAGTTAATATTTTGAACTTTGGAACCTTTTAAGAACTTTTTTTTTTTTTTTTTTAACTTTGTCAGACCCAAGATTGGCTTCCAAGGGCTATCTTTTTTGGAACCACAAACAGTCTTATGTAAAATCCTTTGCTTTCCTCTAGTTATGTTACTCTATGGTCCCTTGCCACAAATAGTCCTATAATAATGGTGCTACTAAGGACCTTTGTTTCTACGACATTAGAGGGATTCATGGCTTTTTTCCTTTTTAAATAAAATGTAGTCTGTAGCACTGGGTTAACATTTTTAGTACCCATGTGACTTTTGGAACTTCTACCCCCTTCTTTTACATATATGTTCAGCCAGCCAACAAATCTTGGACTGAGGAGTTGGTGAGATAATGGAATGGAGGGTCGAGGTTGATATGAACTTTTTGAGTCACAGCTGTTCCATCTCAAGGATTTGGCCATGAGGGGTCTCCTTGCTTCCCCTTTGTGACTTGACATTTTTTTCTTGTAGTGGATTCCACAGGACTCCATAACCCTGTGAAAGCAGCCTGACTTCCTGGGAGCACAGGAATGGAAGCCTGATCTAAAGATGCAGTACTGAATAATGCACGCCACAAAGACTTCTATCACTGGATGTATAACCAAAGGTTTTGCCAGGGGTAAGCGTAGGATGCCCCTTTTTCTCTCTTCTGAGCATCAAGAATTCTTTACTTTAATTCTGCTTAAGGATCCTCGAGACAAGAGGTAGATAAGGTGCCCTCGGTGTCTGACTCGTATCTGAGGGGGGTGGGACAAACACATCTGGTCCACATATGCCCGTTTATCCACCTCTGAGTTATAGGAATCAGATTCCATAGGGATGAGTGGCAGAAGGCTCAGGTTCTTAAGAAAGCTGGTAAAAAAGTGAGTAAACTTCATTAAATCTTGATAAGGGGCCTCCTGGAAAGCATGCAAGGATGAAGGGCCACCCAGGATATGCTTATGCCAGATGTTGGATGTTCACTGCCTGGGTGCCTTGGGCCTGGGATGACCTCAGTTTTATAAACTGGGGATGCCCTCTATGACCAACAATGAGGGGGTACCTCACTCATCCTTGATACTTAAGATATAGGTGTCAGAACCAGATGCAGGCAACAAGATATCTGGAACACTGATGACTTGAGGATTTCAGCCCAGGAGGATGTACTGTCTGAATGTGTAGTGGCCTCCTAAAGGACAGCACTGGAGACCTTAGAACAATTTGCAGACATCAGGGTAAGGGGCTGCAAAAGGGCCTTCCCCAAAATCCTGTTGTCCTTGTGCATAAGGAGATCTTCAGTGTCTGACTGGATACCATGCTCCTTTCCTTATAGCCTTCTCATAAGCGTACTTCGATATTTCTTTTCAGTGAGGCCTTCCACATATGCTTCATCAGGTTTGGTCAAGGAGGCAGTCTTCTTTGGTTCAAAGAAATAACTAAAGATCCATGGGCAGACATCCCTCCTATACCACTAACATGCTGATGATCATGTGGAAGGCTGTCCACCTGGCCAGGAGGTGGAAGAATGCAAAGCTCTGGAAGTCAGAATGGATATTTGGTCTTTCTTTGGCAGCAGTCCTAAAAAAGTATTACTATTACAACAATTGACAATAGAAAAAACACTCAAACACACTCCCATCATGCCCCCCTTTTTTTTATCTCCTTCCTGTGTCCCACCTTATGAAGCAAATCCACTTTCACTTCTACCTCGTTATTCCCTCTAGCATTCCTTCAAACCTACTCTCTTTGTCATCCTGCATTTCTGACTTTCCAAATGCTGTTTCTGTACTCCAACTACTTTATTTAATCCACTGACCTTAGCAGTTTCTCAAAATTTCACTGGCTTTAAGGCCTCAGCCCACTCCAGACCTTCTCTATCTCCTAATATCTGCCTTCCATATCCCTCCTCTCCATAGTCTGTCCCACAGTCTGCTGTACTACTACACCATTTCACTCGCTATCCTGCAGTCACAACTGTTTCCTAAGTTATCTGATTTACCTGTCCAACCTCTATAATTTCCAGAAAACCCAACATCCCACCCACAAAGGACCAAAGAAATTCAGTCCCCCACACCTCACACAAACAACCTCTTAGTTTCTCACCCCCTGGTGTCCACCCATCCCCTAACATTTAACTGTATTAGGAAATCCTCTTAAACTTGTCCTATGACAGGGCCTCAAATCAAGTATTGCGCCTTAGTTGATCCTCAGCTGCTCTGCTTTAGCATTAAGTATACTTTTTTTGACTGTTTAGATGTGTGTGTGTACATTTTCAGACTAATGCTGAAGAGAAATCAGACAATTCAGTAATTTCATTGTGTTAAACATGGAACTTTTGATTTGCCAGTATTTTTTTCTGGAGCATTAACCAACAAATACAGACAAACAATGGACTCTGACTAGCTGATACCTGCTAAGAGAAAATACTGATGCCAATATCAATAGAAAAATGTAACTGATTCTACAGTGGAGCTACGCCATGTGTCACTTCACCCTACAGGAGCCTATCCACCTAAATGTAACCACCTCTATGACATAAACACTAATTACAACCATCCATAAAACAGAAATGCAAACACTTTTTAAAAGATGAGGCAGGACAGTCGCTGTCATGTATATACTGGATAGGCACACATTGTACTACTATAAATGTTCTATATTGTGAATCAAAGCTATACTGATAGTCAACTGTTAGCAGCATCCTGTGTCATTATACATTCTTCTCCTGTCAGCAGAAACCTGTTTTATTGTCTGCATAACAGTAGCCATGTTTAAAAGTTACAATGGGCTACTCTATGACTTCTAAAATGATTATACTGGTTACTAATTTTGCAAATTGGTTATTTTCTACTCTACATTATATCAACATTTTTCCCTTTTTCCCCTTCTCGGGCATGCATTGTGAAAGAGACAGCCAAGGGACAGGACAAGATTATTTAAAATGTATTTAAGAAAAAAAAGTTTAATTAAATTTCTGCAGACTTTTAACTGGTTTCATTATACTCACAGCATTTTACCTGAAGTACAATTATCTCCATGTCTTCATGATGTTGCTAACAATATTAACCCAGTCTGTATTCTGCAACCATGATTACACATGTGCTCAAAGCTTAATCGATCCATTAAAAAAATTTTTAAATGTGCTCTGACATTAAAATGCCAGCCTAAGAATGCAAGACATGGTCGGATGACTTCTTCCCTTAGGACAGTGCATTTGATACTGGATTTAAGAGCTCACTACAGGTCACTAGCAATTTATAAAGCTCAAGCACATAGGATATTTATTTTGCTGTAAACTGCAGTAGGTGAAAAAAATGCCTACTGCAGTCAATTAACAGGCAATATTCTGAAGGACTTGTGATGCTATTCATTTTTCAGCTACGGTATACTTTCTGTGTACAGCTGACTAATATTTAAGTGGCTTAATTATTTTTAAGTAAGCCTACTTTTTAACTATAACAGAGTACTGATTATTATTTTTTTATTTCATTTTGAATTTTTTCTTAGAGGTCTCCTTGTGTACTGGGATGATGCTGTTACCAGCTTCTCATAATGATAAGCTCAGCAAAAATCCATGTTATTTTTATTCATATAAGGATTCATCAGAAGTCTGAGTGAGTGATGGAAGCAGAAGAGAACTAAAAAAGACAGGAGAGACAACTGAGTGCCAGGCAAGTAAAAGAATGGCAATGTGCTGGAGCTGTGAATCTTTACTTCACATACAGGATGGGGAGGGTATGCTATATAATGGTTCCAGAACCTACCCACTCCCAAGATATTCACACACACACACACACACACATGTATTTCAGCACTGAAAATGGTTTCTATCCTCCACAAAAGTGTCTATTTTTCACAAAATGTCATCTAAACTTAACAACAGGGAAAGAGGCCACCTCTGCAAGGAAACCTCATCCTCCCTACCTCAGACAATTATGCACCAGTTTGAGATGTTCCACATACAATCATTACATCAAAAGTGCACATTCAGCCAGCGTGCCAGTTTACTATGCCTGTGTATGTTTTTTAAATTAGCTTTTATAGCTCTTACCTGTGAGGAGAAAGTGCAAACCAAGAAGTCAGTCTGAGATAAAAAATGAATATCAAGAATCACACCTCGCAACGAGTTTTCAGTGTATCGGTTATGAAGGCCTGCTGACCAGGATATGGAATTATCGCTGATAATTTCATAATCTGGATATCTGCAAAAATATTTTTAAACAATAACAGATTTTAGTCTACTTAGATGTGGTTAGCTACTGTTAAAATGATTCATTATATTTGGAAAAGCCATGAGTCTAGTAGACAAACTGCATGATGAAGACACAATATCACCAAGTGGTTCTAGAGACACCATTATGCCTATACATACTTAAAGAAGTACTGTGTACTATGGCCTGAGACATTCACAGGGTTTGGACTTTCTTGCTATTTTTCAACAAGTGGATTAGCACTGTAAAAAGATCACAAAGACTCATGCCCTCAGAGAATCTATCTCCCTGTCATTTAAAGACTGTTGCCTGGCAGCCTTAAATTTTAACTAATTTTTTTCTTTTAGTCTTTGTGAAATTTAATTCACCACTGATGTTCACTACCACTTCATTACTGACATCTGTGTAGACTCTGTCTTTGCTAGTTTATACAAGCAATGTTCATAGAAAACAAGTGACCTTGAGGCTAGTTTTCTTAAATGTATCTTGCAGTGTCGTGGCTGTGACTGCCAGTGCTAAAAGAAAACAAAGTGTTTGTAAAGTAATAAACCCAGTTCATCTAAGTACTACCTAGCTGTCAACAGTACGAAGAACTCACCAAAATAGTAGGTCTGGAGGGAGAGACTTATGGATGGATGAGATGTGGATTTCAGCTCACCAATAATAGCTCATCCTATTGTTCCACTGATGAAAGGATTCACCTTTGCACAGTGTAACATCAGCTTCAGCCCAGCCCTCTCTCTGGGTGATGTGGACATTGTATAAGAAAAAAAATGATACCTAATCAACATATGATTTGCTCTACAGAGAACTTATGCAGTAGGGAAATGTTGGATTGCCTCTTCTGATAGCTTAGCTCACCACAATTCGGAGCTCCCAAATGCTTACTAGAAAGTGCACATTTATTTATTTAAGTCTGATGACCGGGGAAGTCTACTGGGCCACAAAGAGTCCCTTTTCAGTGGAGGCCCGGGGAGAAAAGCTCCAAGACATTGCAAGTTAAATGTTACAAAGAAATAACAAGTAGTTCATACAGAACAATTAAACGTTACAGAAGAATAATACATTATGTAATAAGCACTTAAAGAGTTAACATTCAAAACATGAGGATTACTAGACCTTTGCAGATTAGGTAAACTCAACATTAACAGAAGAACATTATGTGACTTAAGCTCTAAGTGAGTTAACTTTAAACCATAGCTACAATCCATTTGTGGTTAGATGAAGAAGAAGCACCAAACTATATGTTACTGAAAAGTATAGTACATTAGATAACAGAGAAATTCAGTCTCAGGTAGGGGATGAGAATGTTTTAGGATGACAAGAGGCAATAGTAGTGATAACGTGATGATTTCAGTGCAGGGAAGAAAGAAAAATTAGAGAGGGGTTTATGTTGAAGGGTGACATGGGCAGTAGAGTGGGAGTTTATGCTGGAGCGTGACATGGGCATTCCCATTTAGCTGTTAGATGAGAGAATTGTTTAGATTTGAAATTAGTATGGTTTGGTAGGTTGTGTATGTGGGGGTTCCACAGTTTAGCTAAGGAGTAGGAAATTAGTAGATGGCCAGGAGGTTGTATGGGTTTGTGGACCAGAAGATGATTTTGGTTTGTGGATCTGAGTGGGCGGTTGGGTATATAGGGTTTTAAGGATGTAACGAGAGATGGGCAGTTTGTAGGTTTAAAGATGAGCTTGTGGGCAATGGTGAGTTGTAGGTAAATGAGGTAGTTGAGTAGTTCAAGCCAACTGAGGGAGAAGAGGGAGTGACAGTGGTGGGATGTGCATTTTGACTTGGTTGCAAATTTGCAGATCTTATGGTAGCAGCATTCCAGTTTGGAACGCAAGCCAAGGTGGAGATTGAGGGGCACCATACATAAGGGAGGGGAGCAGGAAGGTGGATGCTAAGGTTTGACGGGTAGAAGGGCTAAGGAAGCGGCTGTGTCTGTAGAGTAGGCCAATCTTCAGGTGGGTTTTTTTGACTGCGGAGTGGATGTGGGTATCAAATTTTAGTTCTTCATCTATGATGATGCCGAGAAGCTTTGTCGTGGGAACAATTTCAAGGAGGGTGTTGTTCTGGCTCTGTATGGTGAAAGAGGTTTTGTCAATAATGGAGTTTTTGGAAGGGGAAAATAATATTAATTTGTTTGTTTTTTTTTTGGCATTAAGAGCTAAGTGATTGGACTGCATCCAGGATTCTGTTGTGGAGAAGGCTAATTGGGTTCAGACCCTTATCTTCTCAATCTGACCCCCATGCACAGGGGAAGTAATCTTTAAGATGCAGCAGCAAAACACACACAAGCATAAAAAAATAATATGTTGTATTGACTTAGCAATAAAATGCATATTGCTCAGATACAGAATGGAGAGGTCACCCAGATTTCATTAAGTTAGTAAGATGGCAATAACGGACCAGTGGAAAAGGCCCCCTTACAGATCAAGGTGAGCCTCTACCGTTAATCTGGTGGTCTTTTGTCACTGGCAACACTTGAAAGGAATCCAACGCAGTAAAATATAAATTGCCTAGGGAAAAGGAAGTGAGGGGAAGGTAAAAAAGCAAGGCCTCAGAAAGTAGCATCCTGATACACCAAGCTGCAAGAGAGTGCCGGCTCCTGCAATCATGTCCAACCTGGTAAAGATATGACCCACTAAACAAGTGGCCATAGCATAAATGCCTACAATAGTGATATTTTTTAAGTAAGAGCTGGAAGAAGCCATGACTGTGACCAAGGAGTTGTATACAGTAGCATTTTTCAACATGCAGTTAAGCACTAAGATATTATTTTATTTAAATTTGTTTATTGTGGTAGAGCACTGATCAAGCATGACCAACTGCACAACTGCATTCCCAACCTGGGTTATAATGAACATTGAGTACAATTATTATAAAACACACAAAATTCAATACAGATGGAAGATAGCCAATGGTACAGCAATTGGTTCTAGGACATTACACAGAAATTCAGTATAATAGCAATGCATTTTATCAAAAAATACATGGTATAATCAGAGGTGAAGCAAGTCAGGTAACTCACTAAGAGAAACAAAACATGTAGAGCAAAATTAAAAAGTAAAAGGGTGTCAAATGTTAGTGGAGGAAAGTAAATTATGGAAGGGTTTGGTAGGGATTAAAGAAATGCATATGTATTTATAAGATGTTTGTTGCATCATGTGTTAGTGATGGATATACAGATGCTAAGGTAAAGGGGGATGAGAAGAGTCAGTAGGAGACTTGATTAGTTATGTGACATGACGAGTCTTATTATA